>NC_081369.1:33465728-33768228 GCF_030684315.1 Stegostoma tigrinum
TAAATTTATGGTGGAATTGTGTTACAATATAAATTGGTATAAGAAGTAGTAGCTAGCAGATCATAGCTGTTAAAATGATGGTAAATCCTTCAGTGACCAGAGGGCAGCCATAAGATAAAAAGGCACCTTTCTCTTGCTACATATGAAGGGCACTGAGTCAGTGACAGTGGTGAAATTAGATGTAGCTAGTAGCTATCATAATTTTTATGGCATCAGCTTGTTCCTTGCTAGAAATGTGGGCTAAGTGAGTTACATATGATGAATTCCGCAGGAAAGTGTCCAATTCACTGCTGAAACAGTGTTATTACACTGTCTTCTTTTACAAATGCCTGTTGACAGCAAGCAGAAGTTTACTGAAGTGGAAATATATAAGTATGTTTAAAAAAAATTAGTTGCCATCTCCCCTGATCCTCCAACTGCAGTGTTTAGAATAATATTGTTTTGTGGTGAATAGTCAGAAAGAGATGAACTATTCAGAGGTTTACAAAATTAATATACTATTTATGCTTATTTTAAAACACCTCTTTGGAGTTCAAAGACATTCACTGCCGCTTTATCTCTTATTGCCATTATGAGAATGGAATCAATACCTAGACATCAACAGGGTTCCTTGGCAGATGTCATTATAAAAAATGTGGTGTAAGGTCATTTTTGTAAATAATATTTAAAATAGGATGTCACTAATTATGACGGAAACCTTACCCAGCTGCCTGTTGCCCAGGGCACATCTTCCCTGGTCTGTTGATGCTGGTGCATTATGTCCAGGTTTTGCATTTGCATAGTTAGTTTTAATGGTGTCTCCAGGATAATTAAAATTTGTGATCAGAGCTGATTAAAGGGGCTCAAGAATTTACTAGTTTTCATGGTAAGAAACAAATTATTCTATGCTGTTATTACAGAAAAAGTTCCTGAATAAAAACAAAGCACTTGGTGAAACTAAGAGACCCAGACATAAGGACTGGTAACCGCCTGTAATTAAGAAGCCCTTCATTTAAACTTTAGAGGTTTTAAATGAACAGGATGACAACTGTTTCAGAGGCAACTGTTAAAATACAGTCATGGTATTTAATGCATTATTGGAATACAGTATCCTGAAATTTCCCTGAGAGACCATTATTAAAGTACCATGTTGATATACTCAAAGTATAAAAAATGAACAGCATTACTTGGAAGACAGAAGTGTTCCTAACTTTTCCTATTGCTTTGTGTTTAGTATTCAGATTCTAATGTGACATTATCTGCAGGTTCTTTTTCTGGCTCTGCAGGCCATGAAAAATTAAATCTTAATCCGTTTACCCGGAGACCTTGTTTTTTTAGTGTAACAGAAAGAAAACAAAAAGTGCTAATAATAATCACCAGGTTAGGCAGCATTTGTGGAGAAAGGATAAGAGTTAATGGGATGGGTGCTCCCCATGATTCAAGAGCTATCTGAGGTTTTCTGGAGGTGGGCAGGGAGACATAAGTAGACATGGAACAGTTGGTCATTTCAGGGTCTCAACTTGCCACTGCTGGTATTTTAAAATAGCACGGAGGTCAAGTGACAAGCCTGATTGCTCTGGCTATGTCAGCTGGTGTCAGTAAGGATTGGGAATGATGGTGGGGAGAGGAGACTCATCCTTTGGACAACCTCTGGGTCCATTGGAGACTAGCTCCCAATACTGTTCATCAACCAGGTCATTCCCCACTTCATTCTCATGACATATAGTCTCTTGAACTGGCCAGCACACCGAGACTCCTGTCTCCACACTGGGCTCCTGAGCATGTTGGGATTGACTTTAGTCCAGCAGTGGCCGCCAGATCCATCAGCCGCTATGAGAATGAAAGACTTTCATGCCCTGTATGGCTGGTTTTCATTCCAAGATAAGGGTAGATGTCTTGTCCTAAAGCAATTTACACTCCTTCAACAGTTAATTGGGATGGTGAACATTCACACCCTCTCCCCTCTCAATTTTGTTTTGCTCAGGCAGTTGACCAGAGATCATGGCTCCCCGTAACATCCCACTCAATGTTTCAGGCCAATGATATTTCTTCAGCACTCAGTAGCATCTGTCTGAAATGTTAACGCTGTTTCTCTCTCCACAGAAGCTGCCAAATCTGTTGAGTATTTCCAGCATTTTTTGCTTTTTGTTTCGGAATTCCAGCAACATCCATATATTGCTTTTGTATTAGTTAATGTAACAATCTTATACTCTCAGTTGTTTTTATTTGAAGGTAACCTTGCTTAATTATTCAAATGACATGTAGAGATGCATGGTGACAGCAACAGGAATATGCTATTTAATCATGCACAAATCCTAGCTTTTTGGTAAAATTATGAGGTTGAATTATCTGAACTCATCATCTACAAAGTTAAAACATAATATGCATTACAAAGGTATGTAATTTGCATTACAAACATGGAATATCACAGTCTATTAATACAACCAATGATTATTGTTCATAATTAGTTCACCATAAAATCTATCATTCCCTGAAGCAAATTTTAATTATTCATATAAACCTACGGACCCACTAGGTCAATCAGCTCTCAGTATTACCTTATAAAGTCCTTGGTTGAATTATCATCTGAGTGCGAGGATATGCTTGTAACTGGTATACAGAAAGACCTTTTCTCTCTCAAATTGGTGTAACTATACAGGCAGAAATGATACAGTCTAATTTGTCTGTTAAAAAAAACTTATCACTCAAGCCATGTAGTGTTCACATTAACACTACAGAAGCTTTGCTCAATTATTGCTTTTCTGTACCCAATCCTTTTCTGTTCTCTTTGTGGCAAACCAGAAACCTCTTATTTGTTTCTGGCTCATTTAAAAGGTAAAAAATAAATAAATGGGCTTAACTTACCAAATTATTTCCCTGGCAGTTATGTTTAATCTTTACATTCGTAAGTCAAAAGTTGTCCTTAAGAAGATTGGACCGGTATCAGTTGGTGTAGCCCAAACCCTGCAACTTATTGTAACCACATAAGGTTTACGCTACAAACACAGAGAATTCTGGAGAAACTCAGCAAGTCCGATAGCATCGGCCGAAAGCGAAACGGAGTTAACAAATGGAGTCTGGGATGACTCTTCTACTTCAGAAGTTTGTATGCTTGGTCATTTGCCTTGTTACATTTCTTAATGACAGTTCTTAATGACAGACTGACAGTTTACTGTGACTGAAGCACATCAGTGTCCTGTGTAGAATAGTGTCCTGATTTCGACTATATTCCAGGTCACCTTTGAGAAAAGGCAAGGAATCTCCTCAAACAGAAGATGAAACAAATGGTCACTGAATATTCCAGCACCTCTTTTCTTCCTGTCAGGTTAGCAGTGGTCTAAAATCAGGTTTGGTACCCTTACCAGCTATGGATGCATTATATATCTTAGTGCAGAGCTGATACTGTTTTCCATGTGTGCCACAAATTTATTTACAAGCATTTTTAAAAATATCTCTGCAATCGCAGAATGTCTGTATATGCTTATCCCTGTTCTAGCTTCTTGTAGCTTCTGTGGTGACTGTTTATTTTGCAAGACTCCTCACACTAATTTAATAAATCAAGCACAGTGAACATAAATCAGTTGCCGGGTTCACATAATAAAACATGGAACAATTGAACGCTACACAGATAACCATATGAACATTTAATTCAAAAGGGGATATAAAAATAGTCAGGAGTTAGTTAGTTCATCTGTGATTTTTTTCTGTGTGAAACTCCCATGTAAAATAATCCACTCCTCGTGTCTGCTGTACTTAAAATACATTATAAAGATCCAAGTACCGCATCAGATCATTAATGAGTAAATTTTCACTTTATGCTTTTTGCTTAGGTCATGCATATTTTTCCTTTTTAAAACATTTCCAGCTTGCTATGTGATGAAAAGTGTCGGGTCCATATTGAAGCAGCAATGGAAGAATCAAATTTCATAGAGAGACCTCAAAACAGAAAAGCTCAAAAATAGAGTAACAAAAATGTTAAAATAAAACTAAACGAAATTTGGTATTGGTGTATTGTGTATTCCCATCATTTTGTTGTTATTACAAAATAAGGAGCTATTAAATTGTCTGAATGTGTACCAGGTACAATCACAATCACAATATCATCAAAATTGTTTATCTGATTATAAAACGCCATTGTGGTACATTTCATTATATTGCAGTCCCCCGGTACATGTCATATGATGCTATACTTTACATTTGTTTACATCATGGTCAAACAGACAAGCTCACTCTTGGGAAGGTGGTGACATGGAGATAAATGTAACAGGTCAAGAAATCCAGAAACATTCTCTTCATATTCCATCCTGCAACAAGGCCTCAGGATTTTCTCTGCTTCAATCAGATTGCCTCATATTCTACTAAACTTCATCAGATCTTAGCTTAATCTATCCAATCATGCCTCATAAGGCAACCTGCCCCTTCAAGGTAGTAATCTACTCAACCCTCTTTGAACTGCCTTCAAAGCATTAACATTCTTCCTTAAAAAAGGTGACTGATACTATATCCAGTACTCCAGACGTGGTCTGTGTAACCGCATAACTAAAGAGTAATCTCTGTACTTTTGCATTCAATTCCCCTTGTGATAAATGATAATATTTAATTAATTTTCCTAATTACTTGCTGTAACTGCATACTATCTTTTTGTAATTCATACACAAGAGCACTCAGATCCCTTTGACTTCTCAGAACTCTAGATTTAGGTAATATGCTTTTTTGAATTCTTCCTACAAATGGACAAATTTTCATTTTCCCACATTATTCTTCATTTGCCAGAATACTGCACATTCATTTAACCCAGTTATTATCTTATTTTTAGTCTCTTTATGTGCTGTACACAACTTAATTTCCTACCTATTTTTGTGTCATCAGCAAATTTGACAAACACCTTTTGTCCCTTCATCCAAGTCATTTGTGTAAATTGTAAACAATTGAGGTCCCAAAGCCAATCCCTTTGCCATACCATTATTCCATCTTGCCAACCTGAGAAAGATCCATTTATGCCTAATCTGTGCTTTCTGTTAACAACACAACTATTGCTCAAACGAGATAGCAAAGTATGAAGCTGGATGAACACAGGAGGCCAAGTAGCATCTCAAGAGCACAAAAGCAGACGTTTTGGGCCTAGACTCCAAATGATGAAGGGTCTAGGCCCGAAACGTCAGCTTTTGTGCTCCTAAGATGCTGCTTGGCCTGCTGTGTTCATCCAGCTTCACACTTTGTTTTCTTGGATTCTCCAGCATCTGCAGTTCCCATTATCTCTTATTGCTCAAACGAGATTTCTCTTTCACCAACTGTGTTGACTCTACCTGCTTACCCGGGATCCAAGTGTCCTCCTATAAAGGCGAAGGCAAATGTCAATTTAACTGGCCTTTAGTTCCAGGTTTCTATCTCCCCAACTTTTTCAATAAAGGACTTATATTCACTATTTTCCAATTTAATGGTACAATCTAGGGAATTTTGGAAAATTAAAACTAATGCACCAGCTATCTCACCAGCTACGTCTTTTAAGACCCTGGGACAAAGGACAACAAGATGCAAGTAGTTGTTAGCCCATAGCTCTTCCAATTTACTCAGTGTCACTTCTGATTGTGATTTTCTTGAGATTCCCCTTCCATTTACTGATTTATTGCTGTTTTGGAATGTTACTTGTATCCTCTACAGTGAAGATTAATAAGAAGGGTCTAGGCCTGAAACGTCGGCTTTCCTGCTCCTCTGATGCTGCTTGGCCAGCTGTGTCATCCAGTTCTACACCTTGTTATGCTCAATTCATCTGCCATTCCATTATTTTTCATTATTAATTTTCCAGTCTCACTTTCTATCAGACATATGTTCACTTGTTATTGTTTTACTTCTTTGAATATCTATTTTTATATTTCCTCTTTATTAATTTTAGGCCATCCTTTGCTTTTTTAGCATTCTGGCCTCTTTAATTCATGTCATTGAGGGGAAATATTTGTCAATCTTACCTGGTCTGGCCTGCATGCAACTCTAGATCCATGATAACGTGATTGACCCTTAATGGCCCTTTTGGCATTTATGGATAGATAATAAATACTGGCCTAGCCAGCAACATCCACATCCAATGAACAAATAAAAACAAACTCTTTTCTGAAATATTGCTCAGCACCTGCTTGTGGCTTATATAAAAACGGCAGTGATAGTTTAAGGACAGTGCTCCTTCCTTACATTGGATAGACATTTATTTATGTTAAAAGTCAGATTTGTTGTGACTATGGAATTACATTTCAAGCAACTCCCCCCTTGGTGGATGTAACAGCAATATTATGAAAAACCTTTTCTCATCATGAGTATTTAGGATTTGTCTGAGTGTATGGTGAGGCATGATAAATCAAAAGGGTTTAATAGGGAATTGGATTATTACCTGAAATGGAAGAATTTGCAGAGTTAGAGGAAGGAGGCATGGATGTGGCACTGGAGACTCCTTTTGGAGAACTGACACAGACACCATGTGCTGAAGGACCTCCACCTTATCTGAAATCATTCTGTGATTCTGCGCTCAGGCTACAGTCGTCATTTGGGATTGGGCCAGTGTAAAGTAACTTAAGATAATGGTGGCATGGTAATCACATTAGTAAATCAGAGGGCTAGGTTAATGTCATAGCAACACAGGTTGAAGTGGCAGCTGGTGGAAGTTATGTAATTAATCCTAGTAATGGTCACCATGGCAACTATCACTGATGTAAAAATCCATCTGGTTCGCCAATGGTCTTCAGAGGGAAAATTCTGCCATCCTTATCCTATATGTGACTCCAGACCTACGGCAATGTATTTGACTCTTAACTGCCCTTTGAAACCACTCAGTTTAAGAGAGTGAGCAACTTTGCTGGCTTTGCCCACAGTATCCACATTCCATATGAGCAAAAGGATAGTATGACACCTTTGTATTAATGGAGCAATGTGTTGTAGAAAGGGTATCATCATCATAGAGTTATACAGCACAGAAACAGGTCCTTCAGTCCAACCAGCCCATGCCAAACTTAATCCCAAACTAAACTAGTCCTACCTGCCTGCTCCTGGCCCATATCCCTCCAAACTTTTCCTATTCATGTACCTACCTAAGTGTCTTCTAAATGTTGCAATGGTGCCTATCTTCACCACTTCCTCAGGAAGTTCATTCCAGATGTGAACCACACTGTGAGTAAAAAAAATTTGACTCCTCACGTATTTTTTAAAATCTCTCTCCTCTCACATTAAAAATGTGCCCTTCCAGGCTTGAAATCCTCCATCTTAGGGAAAAGACACCTGCCATTAATCCTATCTATACACCTCACGATTGTACAAACCTCTGTAAGGTCACCTCTCAACCTCCTATGGCCCAGTGAAAAAAGCCCCAGCCTATCCAGCCTTTCTTTATAACTCAAACCTTCTATACCTGGCAACATAATGGCACTGATAGTTCCTCTAAACACTTCAGAGGCAGATTTGTCATTTTGTTGTAATGTTGCCCAACAAAAAGAAAGTATAGTTTGGACAAGAAGTAATCCATCTAAACTGTGCTTTCCTTTTAATAGCAATAACACATTTTAAAACAAAATATCAACGTCATTTAAAATTCATCAATTGCTCCACCCTTCCAGCATTTTTTACTCTGTGTACAGTTTATGAAAACTTTCACTTGTGGACCAATAATATTAATATTGATATATATGTGGATATAAACCATGTTTGACATAAATATGAACATCAGGTTGTGAGTAGATTTGATAACATGTTTTTACTGGCTGTATGCTGTTCTACGTCTTCAACATCTGAATGCATGAGCAACACTCTGATTGGCTCCTATTAAGTTCTCAGTTTCTTTCTTGGCAATGTTCTCTTCTCCTCTTCTGTTGGCTACAGTTTCATAGCTGTATGTTGCCTTTGAAAACTCAGTTCAAGTTCTCAGTTCACCCACAAGGTTTGTTGGTGGATGTCAGCAGGTAGTTAATACAGCCAAGTTACTGCCTCCCCACAGTTGAAGTTCACAGTTTCCAGTTAAAGTCACTGGGCTATGTTCACAAGCTAGCTCTTCTGGCCAGTGGTACTCTGTATAAACCCAGTAGCACAAAAGCCAAATATTGGACAAACCCAAAAACAGAAAATGCTGGAAATGCTGTGTACATCAAGCAGATCTGTGAAGAGAACTCAAGATCACTCTTCCCAAGGTATACTTGACCTGCTCAGTATTTCCATCGATCTGATGTTTTTATTGTACAATTCCAGCATCTGCAATATTTTAATTTTGTATTAATGCCAAATATTGTCCCCTGGCCTCGATTAATCCTGGCTTTCAGAGAGAATTGGTTAAGTGGTGAGAAGGACCAAAACTGCAGGGCTTTGGGGAAAGGGTGTTTAACTAAATTGCTTATTGCAGACAAGTGGCACAGGCTCAACAAGCCAAATGGCCTCTTGCTGCCCCATACCAATTGATTCTAGATAACACAGTGCTGGGATCGCACAGATCCTGGGATTACATTAGTCTTTGTGACTCTGAAAATCATTGGAAATCAGGGTAAGGTGGAGAGTGGGTTGTGGTCAGATACTACCAGTTTATAACACTTAATAAAGTTAATGACAGTGAATTGGACTGAATGACACTGGATGGTATAGGCGTTGAGTTGTTGAGGAGGAATTAGAGTGAATAATATAAAACTAGCTACTTTTTCATGAATATTATCGTACTAACCGCAACTACTATTGATTCTGTGGCAATTTTCTTTTCCATGATAAAGTTTGAACAACTAGGCAATAAATCCATCCTTGCCATCTCCCCTTCACCAGCAGTCTCCATTAAACTCTGATCAAGGAAACAGTTGCTGAATCCTTCACAATCAGACGTTTGAAAGCCAGTGGCACTTTATTATTTACAAAACTTTTTGTCATGTGTTTTCCCACTGACTAGTTCTGAGAATTGTTTTTCTTTCATTTTAACTTTCTACACTACTTTTGTGCCCCTTCTCTGACTGTAAGTTGTTTTTGAGTCTGCTGTCATTTTGGTTTTGTGAGCCCTTTGTTCAAGCCTTGTCTTCTCTTACTTATATTGTTCCCTTGCTTTGGACTGACAGCCTTCATATCTTAACATCTGCTTTGCTTTTTGTCCTCGTAATCCTAATTAATTGGAGAGACCATTTTAAGTAGATTAACAAAAGCCTTGCTAAAGTGCGGTTTTCTTTATGTGTCGTGAAACTACAGATGGGGCATATTTGACGAACTTTAAATGTTTAAGCTGGAAATTATATACATTTGGTACCAGGCATGTGATGAACCTGATTCCAACTGTGTAAACAGTATTAACCCTACAGATGGGTGACCCCTGGGTGAACTTCTCAAGTCAATTATTCAGCAGCAGCTTTCATCTGCGCTGTAGCTGAAATTTCTTTTATTCCCACAAGGTGGCCCTATAGACCATTTGTAAAGGAAGTCGGCCCTGACACATGAAACACAACGATCGACGACTGTAATCTTAAGGAAAAATTATCTGCAAATGTGTTGCAAATGTTTTATTATGTATTTGTGTATATTAGTGCACTGCATAGTGCATTCAACATCCATGGATGAATCTGAGGGCATGCTCCATCGCATTACATTTGTACCCTGACAGAAAATAATGTCTTTTTAACTCCATTAGTGTCAACTCCCATCAGAAAGCATAGTGCCTGATACTAATAGTGTTAAAAAAGACTCACAGAAAAGCCCTTATAAAATTACTGGATAAATATGATTCTCAAAATTCCAGAGAAAGACATTGGTATTAAGAAATCATTGACCTGTCCAATATTTTTGAATGTATGTTATGTGGATTATAGAAGGGTCTAATCTGAGTGAATTCCTAGCAGTTTTACATAGTGCTTTGCTTCTAATGGCAAATACTAAAAATGCAAGATAAGACGATGCTGTTATACTTTAATACAATAACCAAGCACAATATAATACACAAGTCTCACAATCTGTGCAGATGGAAAACTATCTGAAATGCAGCATGATTCTCAGTTAAGCCTAAAATTGACACATGCATTTCAATTTGCAAAATTCCTAGAACAAACAACAATGAACTCTGGATAATTTGAGAATGATGGTGTGATCTTAAAGGTCACATTTACCTTGCCTGCAGAATATTAAGGCATATTTCCAATCCTACAAAACAGTGGCCTTGGGTTTCACAGTGAGAGAGGCTAGGGAGTATGGGAAGGGCAAAACCAGTAGTGGGCAGGAAATACAAAGTTGGGCAGGTGAATGTCATGCCAACCTTCACAGCAGGACCTTAATGAAGTAAAAAACTCCCACAGTCTCCTCAGATACCTGGCCAGATTTCTGATCAGTAGGAGGTGGCATTCTGGAATGATCTACAGCAGTCAGTGGGCTCTGAAGGTAATCAGGGATCATGTGGAGGGTGTCATTGTAATTGGTGAGGAGCTCAGAGATAGGGAGGCATTAGCATGTATGCCAGGTACTGGGATGATCTCCGATTCCTTCTGCAACACAAGCAGTGCTACAATAAGCACATTTCCTCTATAGGCCAGTCAGACCCTCATTCCATCGTCTTATTGCCAAGCTGCATACAATACTCAAATCCCTCTGATAGGAAGTTAATGATTCATCAAGGTGCCAAAGATATAATCAGGCTACGATTTCTGAATTTTAAGTAGAACCTCAGTTATCTTTAGCAAGATCGGGCCTCATCTAATTTGTACTTCAAATTTACGCCTCTAAGTCTCGACTACCTTAAATATTTCCTAACCAGCCTCATGCCTTCCACGCTATATATCAGCAACTCACACAAATCTCTACCTGGCACCAAACTTCACATATTTATTCTCATCCTATATTAATTTCTGGTTTGGTGATGAATCAGTTCAATAATTCTCATCCATACCCCCAAGTTCCTACATTGTCTCACCCCTCCATGTCCTTGTTATCTTCTTCAACACTACAACTCTGTAAGTGACTTCCTATGCATCCTGATTGTCATCATTCTATCTGAAGCAGCTTTCCTTCATCTGCTAAGGTCCTAAACTGTGGAATTCTATCCCTCATTCTCTTGGCTCATCTACCTTTTTTTCTTCCTTTGAAACGTTCCACAAAACTGCCCCTGATTGAGCTGTTAGTGCCGGTTCTAATATCTCTTGTAGCAGGTGTCAAATTTTGTTTGATGAAATGCCTTTGTAGCATCTCACAACATTTAATTATAAACATACTATCTAATGCCAGTTAATGTTGTTGACAATGTTGGTAAAATAGTGGCAGATCAATTTCAGTGTGGAGAAATGTGAAGTCATTCATTTTTGTGGGAAGAATCTGAACAGACAATGTAAAACAAAAGGCACAATTCTGAAGTGAGTAGAGGAGCTGACAGACTAGGCATGTACATGCATGAGTGTTGAAGGTTGCAGGACAGGCTGAGGGCAAAGTTAATAAAGCATACAGTAACCTATGCTGTAGTAACAGGATTAGAGTACAATAAGGGCAAGATAAAAGAGTTTATGCTGAACTTGCATAAGACACTAGTTTGGTTTCAGCCGGAGTGTTGCATTCAGTTCTGATTGCCACTCTTTGGAAAGATGTGAGGACATTGGAAAGAGTGCAGATGAGGTTTATGAGAATGGTTCCAGGAGGGAAGAATTTCAGGTCTAAAGGTAGATTTGAGCATTTAAACTTGTTTTCCTTAGAGAAGAAAGGCTGAGTGTAAATCTGAGAAAGATATTCATAACCATGGAGGGTTCAATTAGAGACAGCAAGGGTCTGTTCTCATGTAAAATTTGTGAAAAAGGTGAGTCCCAATTAAAAGTCATTGGCAAAAGAAGCAAAAGCGCTGGGAGAAAATGGCATTTTCACACATTAAATGGTTAAAGTCCGGAATGCACTACCTGAGCGCAAGGTGTAGACAGATTCAATTGAGATATTCAAAATGGTATTAGACTATTATTTCAGAAGGAGCAATGTGAAAGGAGAAACGTATAGAGTCATAACGCTCACACAAGACCCACAATGGGCTGAATAGCATCTTTGTGAGCTGTGATAATTCTATGATTTGCAGTCACTAAAATATGGCTGCCAGGAATAAAACATGAAATGGAGGTCCTGGTGTTGTTCTGGGGTGGACAAAGTCAGATGTCACATGGCACCAGCTTATAGGTTTATTTAAAATCGCAACCTTTTGGAGTGCAGCCGCTTCGCAAGTTACGATCAGGAGCTAACCCCTTCCACACAGCTGGGAAAGGAACTTTAAATGCCAGCCTACATGTAGTTGATTTACCGTACACGGTAGTATAGAAAAGTATTCTTGATAAGCTTCTGCTGCTTATGATTGCCTTATTGGGGGCAAGAGCTTGAGAATACGATTCCGTCTTCAAGGAGAGCAGTCAGAGGTCAAGTGCTGCCATTTCATAATTTCAAACTGTTTCTTGTGCAAGTGAAAGGGAATAAGAAAAAGCCTTATTCACACACGTCTAAAAGTGCTGAGCAGATTCTTTACTTTTCTGCATTAAAATATAGTCAGCAGATTAAATTCTGTGAAAGTCGACTGTCTATAGTATCCTGTGCAACACTGAATGGCAAGTGTAATCTGAAGGAGCACAGCACGGCGGCCTTTATACCTGCAGATGGTGCTGTGAGAAAAAAACAGTCCTATCTGCAATCAAGCCGTGTGCTTGAGTAGGAATACATAGTACTGCACCCACTTTACTTCGCACCGATCATGAATACTGACATTAAAACTACAGAACCAATATAGCACTGATAAAATTGTGAAAAAGTGTTCCTTACAAGCAGCCTGGCACAATTGCATATTCTTCAAGCCTGTGAGTGAGATGACGGCTGAGCCTCTGTTTTTTGCCCTACTGAGATAATTGAGGATCATAATGGTGGGAAAGGACTGCAGTCATCACTCGCTGTCTGTCAGGTATCAGTACTCATCTCCGTGTCATCTGTCACCATAGAAGCACTGTGTCATCTTTACTCAGCCTTCAGAGCCGCTGTTTCTCATCCTGTTCATTATCTTGTGCACAGACCAGCCCCCCTTTTGTAAATGCATCTTTTGTGACTCTCAATCTTCTGATTATGAATCGATGATCATGTGGTGTAAGAGAGATAGATGGCTTTTAGCTCCATCTTGTCTTCTCTAATTGTAAAATATTAGTTACATTAGACTCTGCTTTTTGATTAATGGAACTTATTTGGAGTGGCCTCTCCCAGCCTCTTCCCCCCCCCCCAACCCAAAGTCCTCCACTGACTTTCGAGAATGGAGTGATTTCAATTAAAGCAGACAAATAAGCCCTTCAGCTTCGAGATAGCTAAGCTATATGTATTGAATCCGCAGGGCCCACGAAGCTGCTGTTGATTTCTTATAGCAGAATCTTCAGTGACTGGATGGACACGCATGATTTAGTGGTTGCAGGTATAAATAAAATATGGAATATAATGAAGATCCAGTTTAAAAAATGATTACAGCTTTTTTTTCAGAACGGCATATAATATTGAGTGAAAACACAGTGTGCTAAGTTCTCACAATCAATCAGTTCAATTACAAAAGGTCTATTCACTGCGATGTGTCAAGGTTTATGTGTTGCACAGAAGAAGATAAAGTTAAACAGCTACAAACAATCAGGCAAAAATTCTTTTCATCAGTTTGAAAAGGCTTAAATTAGATCTGCCACTTAATGTTTAATTCGGGCGATAACACTTTTTAAAGGAGATTGGTAATAAGCTACGCGTGGCTCAAACAGGGCAATTTCGCATTTTGAGTATTGCTGTTTTCTTGAAGAGCAGTTTAACATGCAGGGAGAAGAATTTTTTTCTCATTTCGGTTTCAAGATTTTGCACAATGACTGCGTTGTGCCTTTAAATACACGCCATTGCTTTTAAGGAAACGAAGCATCACATGTTAACGCTTTCATCTTTAACAGCGCCCCTGACACGACAGGAGGGTGTTGTCCCGAAATTAATTTTTTATGAAATATCATGCAAAATAAAAAGGTATTGTTCATTGACCAAGATATCTGCTGACGGAATTAGCTGCCTTGTTAACATTATCTTGCAGAGACTGAGGACAAGGCGAGATTACCAGTTCTTTTGCCTCCCCATCACCACCTCTTACCCTTCATTGTTGTGAAGGAAGCAGCGTACACGTAGGTGTGTCGGGGTCCCAGTGCAGAATGAGTTAAATCAGATTATTGTAAAGCTGAGTGTATAAAATGGACCGAACCCTATTGCTTTATTTCTCTCTCTCCATAGTTTTTTTTCCAGGCTATCCTGAAGATAGAATTACTGTTTGTAAGCAGCTGAAAGTCATTAGTGGGACTGCAGTCTGTCAGGTGCTGGTGAAAATCTGCTGAAGCTGAATGGGTTCCTTTGCAGAGTGCTGGGAATTTGTCATGTGCTGATGAGCAGTTATAATAATATATGAGCAAATCACAAGCATTCTGCAAATTAATCAAATTTTTTTTACTCATCTCTGGGAGAGAGCGTTTTTTTTTGCAGCCCGGCATAGGTAAGGCAGTCTTTACTCACAGATGGCAGTGCTGGCATCAGATGGAATTTATATAACAGTAATTCTGACTTCCTGCCAGAAGTAGCCTGAGAGACACAGGGGAAATTGTGTGAGGGCGGTCATGTGGTTTCACAAAGGTTGTTGCGGTAAGTTTTAGGGGAAAAGCTTAAGATGTTTTTCTGTCTGCTCTTGTTGTTTTAGCCTGAAGGAACAAAATCTTGTTCAATCGTGCCACAGGCCAAATCCACTGTGTAGTTTTTTCTCTGAGTGTGTACCAAAACACTATGTTTCACAGCTGTTTGAACTCTTGGCACAAAGAACCATATGACTTCATGTCCTCACTCTTCCCTTACAAGGATTGGAGGAGGGAAAGTTCAAAAGGTTGTTGCTCTACACGCCGCAGGGTGGAGGAGACTTGCTGCTCAGGAAGTTATACTTCGCTCATTCACTTAAACTGATCTGTTTATCTCGACGTGGGGAATTTTGGGTAAAATGTGGGAAACTTGAACTCCTGCAGAACACTATATATCAAAGAGAAAAACTGCTGGCATGACAAATACATTCAGAAACAAGTCTAGCAATTAACTGAGCCACCGCTGTGTTTTAAAAACTGTGCAGAATACACACACACACACACACATATTTGGGGAGAACCAAATGAAGGTGTTGCAGTAACAAAGCACTGTGATGGGTGCATCATGGAGTCATATTACAAAAGGCTGCTCAGTTCTCAATGACATTTATGATTGAGAATTTCCTGCAATTCGTAGAATTTGCAAAGCAATGCTGAGCTCAGAGACCAACGAGTTCTATTCTGCAGAGTCTTGAATAGAGATGGCCTGAGTATTTTTGTTTTGTTGGTTCCAATTTTCCATATCGACGTAAGGAGACTATTTATTTGGGGTGGGGTGCGTTGTACACATTAGACAAACCGCAAAGAACTGTTTTACAATACATAAACTGTAAAGCATGAGGGTTTGCCAAACGTTTTCTTCTGGATTTTGAGAAGATGGAGAATCAGCTACGTTACATTAGAGAGTATCAGTAGACTGCAGTGTTTTGTATAATGTAAAGAGCTGCCCATTTGTTTTGGTTCACATGACTGCAGTGGAGTAAGTGGATTAGACTGAAACTTTACCATGCTTCATTGCAGCTGGTTGCAGACATCTGTCATTTTTCAGCTACGGCTTCAGTATCAGGCCACACAAAAAAAACCCCAGCAAAGTCTGACTCCTTTCATTTTCCACAGCCTCTTCTAAAATAATGCAATGGAGTCACAACTTTGTATTTCAAAGCAGGCCTTTCATTTAGATCTCTGTTGTTATCACTTGAAAGAAAGAAACTTCAATATCCTAACTTGGGTTTATTTTTTAGATAATCAAAAAAGAGATTTTAGAATTCTTATACGATGATTTTTCTAAAAAAAAATGATTGACATAAAATAGGCTGCAGACAGAGAATGCCAAAACTATGCCTTATGAGCAGAATGGTGTTGCTTACTCCTGTTAATGCCACTAATGTTTGGATCGGCATTGCGAGGCATCCATGCTCCAATATTTAACACCATAACTTATATTGTTAATATGGCTACTGTACAATAAACACTATTCTGCATTGGTTGAAGTGTATATGTAAAAATAATCTATACAACTTCTTTTCAATAAAATATAGAGGGGCTGAGCTAATGCCTGTATGTGAATTCAAGTGCTGGAAAGAATATGTTCTGCTTAACATTAATCAGAGAAGGTCAAAAATGAATATTGTGCGGTTGTTACTTTGTTTGTCAGCCATCACTCAACCTTTGGCTTCACGGTCATCATTTTAACTATAAGTCCATTTTTTTCGCTGAATGATGTTGTTTATGGAGAAGTCAGAAGGTTAAATTCAGTCTGTGAAGAACTCAAATTGGGTGTTGTCAATATGTAACTCAAATTGAAAATTATGTTACAGAATGGCTGTTTTCAATATGTGTAAACTTTATTTATTTTGATAGCCTATCAGGTATATTGAAGCAGACTTGGCTAATATACAAATATGTGGACAATTGTCTTGGGGCACTAGATGCATGATAAATAATCTAAGTTTGTCTAATATTTAGAAGTACACTACAGAAATTTGAAAGAAGTAGCATTGCGCCCATTTCAATAAGTTTATTTACAGTACAAACAAGCATTTTATTTTTCCCCAAAACAACTTTACAACGTTTTATTTTCACCTTAGGATCACATTTCCAAAATTTTGTACATTGAAATATCAGAAGAAGAAAGTTTAAGAAGAGTTGTACTGAAAAAAGTTCATGTGGCATCGAATAGCCCACTTTGGTCACCTTTTAAAGCCTGGTGATAGTACAGTCCGCTCCCATGCATTTCTTCTTCTCAACACAATACTTAAAAAAAGGACAATAGCGGAGCAGGAAAGCTGACACTCTGGGTCAGCACTCTTCTTCTGAAATGGGGATGTGGGGGACAGGAGCTGGGAAATATATAGAGACAAGGGGTGGGGCAGGGGAGGGTAGGTGGGATGGTGATAGGTGAATGCAGGTAGGGAGTGGTGCGGATTGGTCAGTGAGGTGGGAGGGGCGGATAGGTGGGAGAGAAGATGGACAGGTTGTGTCAGGTTAAGGAGGCAGGGATAAATGGGTTGGTTGGCCTGAGGCCAGGGTGGGATGATTTTAAATCTGGTGAATTCCATGTTTAGGCCATTAGGCAGCAGGCTCCCGAGGCAGAATATGAGATGTTGCTCCTCCTGTCTGTCTGTCTGTGTGTGTGGCGTTATTATGGCACTGGAGGAGGCCCAGGATGGACATGCCACCCAGGATTGGGAGGGGCAGTCAAAATGGTTGGCAAGTGAAAGGTATTGTTGTTGCATGCAGAGTCCAGAAGCTCTATGAAATGGTTTCTGAGTCTATGCTTGGGTATCACCGATGTAAAGGAGGCCACGTCGGGAGCAATGGATTCAGTAGCTCTGCAGTTCTTGTAATCTCTGAATACTTGAAAATGATTGTTTTAAAATAAGGTGCTTACATTTATTCATAAACAATTGAGTAATAAGACTTTAGTGCCTTCCTGTTTTATACTATATTTGACATGTTTCCTTTGCACTACAGTTCTATAACTAGACTGTTACCTTCTCTTGCATTACAGGTCACAGGCCTTTCCAGTGCAGATACTGCCCATACAGTGCCTCTCAGAAGGGGAACCTGAAGACTCATGTTATGTGTGTGCATCGCATGCCTTTTGACAACAGCCAGTACCCAGATCGCAGGTTCAAGCGCTCACGAGTTGAAATGGAAGCTCCTGGGATTTCAGAGGAAGCAGTTGTTGTGAAACCCGGGAGCTCTTGTGAACTGCCAGTGGAAACCAGTCAGGACCAAGAGTAATGCAGTGGAACAATATAAATACTTGCAATACATGTTTTTACAGAGCTTTTTTGATATGCATTCAGACTGAGCAAATGTTTATGGCATTCCAAGGAAAGAACATGTGAACTATATAGAAATAACACCCCAGTATTGTGATCCACAGGATAGAACATAAAAGCAGGAGATTCCAATCCTCCCAAATGGCTGCCAAACTGTTACCTAGCAACAAGTACTTCAAAACATCACAGGTGGGAGGATAAAGTGGTTCTAAAAGGTGGGAGGAGGTCATCAGTTACTTAAAAGCCGGACATTTAAAAGTTTAAAGTGGTCTTTGTCCAAAAATAATGCTCTTAACAGAAAAATGATACCATCTGAATGATTTAGCATTGCCTTGAAGATCTGGGGCTGTGTTTTCAGTGTTGAAAACACCTTTATAACATGACACCAGCTGCTGTCATTCGCTTAGCGTAGTAATGAGATGTGTTGGTAGACTGCCATGGTGCCAGTCTGACTGGAGCTGTCATTTGCAGAATAAAAATCAATTTGAGCGGTGTCGCAACTGCACTATACAAGAAATCTTAGACGGCCCATGAACTAGGGTCAGTAGTGACCTACAGTAAAGTGGGTTGGGATGTTACATCTTCATTTTTTTTTCGATTTGTAGCCAAATGCATCAATGGAAGAGAATGAAACACAAATCAAACATGTTAGCCATTTTTTTTGGTATCAGTTGGCAATGGAGGGAAGAAAGCATTTTTTTCTTTAATTAAAGGAATTTTCTTCTGTGGAGAAGTAGGTTATCAATAATCGAATAATAGGCAAGTTGGGGGATTTTGGGGAAGAGGGTGGGAGGTGGTGGCGGGGGCGAGTGTTACTGAGCACAGATCTGATTAAGTCTGACAGTAGAGGGCACTAGTGGGAAGTGGGCTGTTTGTAGCAAAGGATCAGCATGATTTTTACTTGAGCAGAATCCCCAAGAGCAACAATTTGCTAATTTTTGTAAAAGCTGAAAGTCAAAAAAAATGTTTCTCTTGAAATGTCATTGAATAGTAGAGAAGATGAAGAAGCCCAATCGTCTTAATTTCCTGCTCTGTGTGTATTAAAAAAGTTAATGTGTTCAGTCTTCTTCCTTTGTTTTATTTTGTAAAATAGAAACAATGGAACTTGTGACGTATTTTTATGAATTTTAGCTTTTGTACAATTCAGAATCTCCAGAGTTTAATTTCACCATAATATAGGAAGCTTTTGAGGAAATAGAGTTTGTGATGAATGACGTGATTATATCATTCTAGGAAAATGACGTATGAAGGTTTTTAGCAACACAAAATCAGCCCGAAAATTGAAATCAAGTAAGCTTATAGCCTTTGGAATCTTACTTCCTTCATCAAAAGCAAAACTGGTGCTTCTTCTTCCAATGGTAGACGAGTATTAGTGTATTCTGAAAAATAAGTCAGACTTAAAAAGTCAATATCTTTCCATGTAGGCTGGGAGCAGAAAGTAAATCCCAGGGCCTTAAAACTTCTGTTCTGCCTAAAGCAGTTTACAGTAATCAGAAACTGCAATCTATGACTTGTGTAAATAAGGAAAAAAAGCTTAGTACTAACCTGAGGTAAGGGTAAAATCTCAGGCTAAGAGAGAAGTAAGGTTTGCATATGCTGGCTACTAGGAAGTCAACCAACCGAAGCCACAGTTTAATTGAGGTCGCTAACTAAGACCTGTCTGGCGTATAGCAAGCTGGTTTTATTGTTTTCTAGTATAGTTCTCACTGCCTTACTTAAATCCAGATGATAAACTTAATGCAACTGTTTCTAAAGATCCCAGCAAGGGATCGAAATGTTATTAAACATTTCTGAACGACTGTAGTAAGCTTTAGGATATTAACTGCACTACTGTGTTTGGTGACTGTGTCAGTCGCTTGCTTGTGTGTGTGTGCGCGTGTGTGTGTGCGTGTGCGTGTGTATGCGTGCGTGTGTATGTGTGAGTGTGTGCCGCCTACAGTATCTTAGCAAACACATTCCATTCTTGCACTTTTGAAATCTTTCAGTATTCTTCTGTGTCTTTCAGCATTTCAGATGACAGGCAATAATTCTGTTTGTGACACTGGAAACATTTCCCTTTCTGTGACGTGTGCGTTGATTCCATTTAGTCAGGTGCTACTGTCCCTTTTTTTTTTCCACTGACGTAGACCTTTCCAGAACATTTGTAACTTGTAATACAAACAAGTGACAGCAGCAGTGATACATTGTCAGATTCTGAATAACATCATGCTTCACAAATCTAAACATGTCAACATTTCTCTGTACTTCTGTAGTGTGTGAAACTGGTCATGATATTGTCTACATTCCTAAATGAAGGAGTTCCTATCTTGGAGGAGATCTGAGATCAATAGAGTAGAGGATTTTGTTGCCTTGCTTGTAACAAGTAGATGACTTTGTATTTAAAGTTTATTCTTGGTCATTATTTATTATACATCAGTTGACAGAACTTTATTCTGGTATAGAAGTATAAAAGTTGTTTTTCAGCGATGACTGTTTTCTTTCCGCTGTTAGAAGCAAGATGTCTTTGAAGCAGTACAGTTTTATCCAGTGTTTTACGCAATAAAACCTCTACCTCTGAAAGAGCAGATTTCGCCTTCTTATTTTGTAATGTGCTTTTAAAACGTACCATTTTGTATTATTCAGAAGCCTTACTTTAGAGTGAATCCTGCAGAATTACTGCTTAGGGTTCTGTCTGAGCAAGCTATTGCAGAATATTGATAATGTTGTAACGCTGAAAGCCAAAATTGCATATATTTCCATTCAGAAGCATTCTGAATTCTTCAAACTTTTTTTTAGTATATATTTGGTGCAAATTTCTCAGCTCATGATATTCAGTAAATGATGAATCGTAATTTCCTGGTTTGAATTTCAGCCCAATATCTGTAATGTGTGCCAGTTTCTGCACTGAGCAGACTGGAGAAAATGGTATTCCCAAATTGGCTGGGTACCTCAGTTGTTTATGCCAGTACATGAAGGCATGTACAAATGCTGTCCCTGCAGTAGGGTTTATGGCAAAATGACTGCAGTCTACATTCTCATTCTCTTATACACTTTCCTGTTTTGTTGTTATGTAGAATAGGGGGTGTGCCTATTGGGAAGGTCATTCAAGCTGCTTAGTCTTTCGAAATTGTTTAAGTAGAATAAGAGTCCAAGATATTGTTCCACCACCTGAGACTGACCATCTTCAGTTCCACATGATTTCAGTAAGGACAAAGATGATCAAATTTCAGGAATCTATTTTGTTGACATTCAGGCTGTGGTCTGACAATAGTTTGGATGTAAATTTTTGCCAACATGTTATTAGTTAAATCCAGGGAACTCCTAAGTAAGTAACTAAATAATCAGCGTCTCAGGACATTGTTAAACAATCTCAGTGGTGGATTAATTCACTTTCAGTTCCTTGGGGGAGTCCGCTGTCGTAACCTTTTTATTGGAGAAAGGTAACATTCAGAGGTTCTTTGATCCAAGGAAAATGAGAAAACCTGTGTGAGATTGGCCGTTTCAGACTTGCTGTAACTGGCATATGGCCAACACTGTTAGGGTCATTGCTGTCAGTCTTCTGCTCTCCTTGGCTCCTGATTTGTGGTTTTGTAGAAGGAACCAACTTCCCAACCCTGCCCTCCCTCACCAAAAAAAGGTCAAGAAACTGTTCAACTATTTCCATGCGTTCCGCACCATGAACTACCTTCCTTCAGTTCTTGCTAGCTCATTGTGCTAGGAAAGTGGAGGGATTCAGCAATGATTCCATGGAAGTCACCTGTGCTATAATTAGGTTTGCCCTTTATTCTGCCCAAATGATTGATTACCAAAAGAGATTTGGCAACCACCATGACATGACAATTAACTGAAACTAGTCAGCCTGGTTGAAGACATGGTGATATTCATTCATTATCAGATTGCACCATGTTTCCTGTACCTTGTACATTAATGCGCCATATTCACACCATAAGGTGATATACCTAAAGAGGATTGCAACAGAAAAGGGTGGCATGCTTCAAGATGCATAAATTACACAGAATGGACAATCCACAAATATTTGCCGCTTTTTCTTGAATTTTTTTCCCCTGCAAATGGTTACAGTCATGCATTATTTATGTAAGAGATAATATTGCATTTTTTATTCTGAATTTCTTCATTTTATTTTGTGAACACTGATTAAATCTGAGCAGATTTTGAATCTCTCCCTCATTGGGAATTGTGCTCAACACATCTGCTGACAGCTTTAAACACAAATATTATTTTGCATTGTGAGTAAAATAAGCTAATGGAAGATCAGCATTCTAATCAATACACTAGTTTTATGAAATGGATATCTGTTTCAATTGTTAGAGCAAAATACAGGGCACCATTAATAATGCAAACTGCTTGCAGTAAAAATAATTAGGGACACTTTTAAAAAGCATAGAAAACAAAATGAATCAGAAAACTGTTTAATATTTGGTTGTCCTCTCTTCAGTTTACAGGTGCCCATCACTCTTGGTTGATGAAACTAATGCTTGAAAATTGCTGGAACTAAATCGCTTCATCAGAAATTAAGATCTCCTTAGGCAGTAGCTGCGGTCAATGATGCTTTGTATCATCAATGATGTTGTACAAGTCAGGAAAAATTGATTGGACATTCATACATGTTTTAAATTTATAAATTCCTAACAGAACATTAGTGGGTTCCATTAACTTAAAAAGTTCAAGAAGTTGCTAAAAATTCAAGGTTTTGAATCTAGTGGTATTGGAAATAACTCTTTTTGTGGTCTAACTCTCAATATGTCACAGATTCAGTTTGGCCTTAGTCATGGACCATCCTAATTTATGCTTCATATTTTTATCTTCAATGCAACATGTATGTCCCCATTACACTAAAATACTTATGAAGGAAACAGCTGTAGTTTCTGTTTTACAAATAAACATTGCAATTGTCAAGGAGAAAGCGTATTAAGCTTATGACAATCTCAAACAGCATTCACCAAAGAGAAGTGGAGTAGACTACTGATGTTTTAGGCACTGAAGAGTCGGAAGATAGGTTTGAATAGCGAGTGGGTCGCAAAAGCCCAATATTTGTTACAAGGTTAGGAACTCAATAGTATTTGGGAAATTGTGCTGATATTGACAGAGTGGATCAAAACCAAGGTAGGCAATGCTTGTTCATCACCAGTTACTGTTGGTATTGAGGGTCAGGATTTACTCTATAAACTACTTAGACCTGGGGTCACAGGTCTATGCATAATCTTATTAATGGTCTTAGGTCTCCCCTTCTTTCAATGTGTGTTTCAAGCTGATTTTCGATTCAGTCTTTAACATAATAATTAATGATAGATCTTGAACACAATAGATATTCCTAGGCATCATGACTCTATGTTTTTTCATTCTTATTTATTCACAATAAAGTGGTGGTAGCAGAGTTTCAATTTGATCAAATAGCATGTCAAGGTCACAACACAACATATCTTTAGGTTTGATTCCTGCACAACCAATAGGAACAAGAAGCATGGGCTAATTCAATTATTGATGACTATGAAAGGAAGAGAGATTTTTATGAACATGATTCCCAGATTGTCTTTTTTTTAATGAATTGAATATTTCAGTCTGTTTTGAGCGAGCTAAATCCAAGGGGTGCCCTATGGGGAATGTATGTTGAGTCAGGAAATCAAAGACCAAAGTTGTCTTCTTTCCTACTACATCAATCATACACCTACTGTTATCAAACAAAGGTGGGAGCAGCTGGACAAAAAAGCCTGGTGTCCCTCAGGCTTTGCAAAGATTTATAAACTCCCACAGGAGTTACATGATAAATAAATCGGTAGAGATAGCAGTAACAATTCTTTCTTACAAGGTTATAATCCCTCCTGACATAACATGATAGAAAGGTAGAATCTTCGTAAAGACAGTCTGTGGCGCTGTATTTATGTTTCTGGGAATGGCTACAGTTGCAATGGACTTACATGAGCTTCTCGTTTCAGAAATCTAAGATCTTCAAGGTTTAGTTCTGCTGCAATGTCAAAATATCTTCATAAAGCCCATTAGCGTAGTGCTGTTCCTCAGCAGTGAAGCTTTTCATAATCTCTGGATAATGACTTAAGTAATGTGACATCAGTGCATGTGTTAAAGGCTCTATTAGTTTATTCAGGATTACTGTTCTAAATCGCATCTTCCCTATTTTTCTTTTCAGAGGATTACTTCAAGTTTAAAGGCTATGGCCATTTTAAAAGGTTGAACAGGTCATCTCTGGGATCAGAGATGTGTATGTGTGCGTTTGGGCGTGGGGGAGCTGGTGGGATACAGGCTGTACAGGAATTATGAATGTGCGTTTGGGGGTGGGGGAACTGGTGGGATACAGGCTGTACAGGAATTATGAATGAAGCAGTCAGCTGTTCTCTCAATTCAGCCTTCTACAAGGTAAGCTACAAGAATTGTTAGCAGTTGAAGTCTCTGTCCACGGCAGCAACAAACAAAGTGTTGCACCCAACTTTCCATTTCAGAATTATCTGCACAATATCAACAATGAGATTTTCTGTGCTGCTTCTCTATTTGAGGAACTTCCTCTCAGTTAGTGCAACTGTGTCTAGCTCTAGAAGCAATCAACAACTGTAAGAAAGAGAGTGTTAAAACATGCAATAAGCCAGGATATGACACTAGATAATGGCCATGATTAGGACAATATGTTCTTGTGGCAGTTCTCTAAAACTATTATGTTACTGAAATTAGATAAATAAACAGAACTTGCATTCATTAACATCGTTAATGTCTTGAGTACTTCCTAAAACAAGTCAGAAACAATGGGCCTTGGGTCTTGGGCCCTCCATTGGCTCAAAACAGAGGCCATGAAGTGGGAAATCTAGGTGGCACAATACCAATCAAGGGCATTGACTGAATTCTGTAGCTGTACAGGCTGTCGACCCGAATGGAAGAACAAAAGGAGGAGCCTCAAGCTGGAGTCTCCCTTCCGAGACACTGGAAATTTTAAAAATGAAATGTTGCCCCTGTTAGCAGGCCATCATTGGTGAAGTGCTCTTCTTCACAGGATAACCTACAGCAGCGGCTCTACCCCTCCATCAGTCACAGCTTGGATGGTGGTGGAGATTGGAGACAGCAATGTTGTATGAGTGACTACTCCTTTTCCCTGATCTGTCGCTGAGAGGCCACCTTTGTCCATTTGCTGGGGTTTCACGCAAATGGGGAGGGCAGTGCAGTGGGTGGAGATAACTGCCAACTGAGACTTTCCAGATGCCTTGTGAAGAGATCTTTCAATAGGCACTTTAATTTGCCTAATTGGCTACCTGCCTCTAGTAAAAGGGGAGCCATCATTTACCATAAACAGCCTCAGACCAGAGGTAGGAACATGTGTGCAAACTAACAAATGGTAACTGTCCTCATGTCTTCTCTCCTCAGCCCAAAAAAGTTTTTCAGCTGAATAATTCTATAGGTGTACTATTAAAATAGCATCTCTGCTGTAACAGGGAAGCATGGCCACCAGCTTACACATACACCCATAAACGATAGAATGAATAAGGTTATAATTTGTGGTGGTGTTGTTGGTTTATGGAACAAATATTGACTTGGCCATAAAGAGAATCCTTCCATTCTCTATTGAATAATGCAATTTTATCTTTTATATCCACCTGAAAAAGCAGACAGGACTTTGATTTAACTTTTCATGTGAAAAACAAATAATAAGAACAATTCTTCTTTGTCATCTAACAATTGTAATAACTTTAATTTATATAACACCTTTAGCACAAAATAAGCTGTAAAGAATTTCACAAGTAAGGATAAAAATGGATCCAAACCAGAAAGAGAGAGATTACGAGCACAATCAAAATCTTCCAAGAGATGGATTCTGATAAAGTTTCCAAAGATGAAGAGATTTACGGACTGTGACTTTTAAGATTAGTTTAACTAGGAGCTTCACCACCAAAGATGAAGCAAAAAGAAATTGCATTACACAGAACACCAGAATCACAAGAATACGGCATTCAGAAGTGGATACTGGGCAAAGCATACAGAAATTGGATGGAATAAGTTTAAAGTGATTTATAGATTATCTTAAAAACAACAGAGAAGGGGTAAACTGCCTCCTTACTTTAGTACCTCCTCAATTAGTTGCAACAAAGGTTTTAATTCTTTTTACAAGCAGGCTATATCTTTTTCCACTTTAAATGTAGTTAATTAATCTATACTCTAAGGAGTAAGGTGACAATCACAAGGTTTTCTAGACTAAAAGAAAGTGTAATTTTATTACCTGCTATTTCTGGAAAAAAACAAAAAAGACGTGACATCAAGCATACAGCATTTACGCAATCAGTTGGATTCGCATGTGTGCACAGATATAAAGTTAAAATAGTTTAGTATCTAGTACAAAGGAAGAAAATAGTAATATATACCTTTGAGTATTTTGGGTATCCTTGAGCCACCAAGGTTTAACTTGAATCCAGAGTCGATTAGCTGGTGTCTGGGATCATCAACATTAATTAATTAATATTACTTATGTTTTCAATCCTTGATTCACTGACGTTTTTCTTGTCAGTTTTTGGAAGGAGACATGATATATGTGGCACAGTTTTAATTAAGAATTTATAGAAGGAGGGAAAATGAGAGGCCAGAAAGAAAAGTCTTGGAAAAACTGGAATGGAAAATGAAAGAAGCATATCTTAAAAATGGTGGTGGGACAGAGATAAAAACAGATTCAAATCATTTTCTTCCAGGTGGAAATTATGGAAATGAATTGAATGCAAACCTGTAATGATCTGTTCAGAGGAAAAAAAACATTGATTCTGCAATTGGCCACGATACAGAACTAGGGAGGAAACTAGAGTCAGTGCCAAGGAAATGAAGCTTATGGTAGGATTCAAGGACAGTAATTTTGCTCTTACAATAAAATTATCTGGAAGAGTTGTGGCTCATCCTAGATTATGTAATGTGGAAGCAGTTTGAAGATGAATGGACAATTGACTTCAGATCAATGGTGGAGAGATAGGATGAGTTGTCACCAGTAATGTGCGAGTGCTGACTCTGGTTTTAACATAGTCAACAAATGGCAACTCGTAGCCAAGGAAGAAATGAGACCCAACTATAGATCTTTGGGGATATTTGAATGTAGGGAAAGGAGGAGCTATTTCTGGAGATACAAGGGCTGTGTACAAATGGAATGGAATGGAACTGAAAAAATTCCTGAATAAGGTTTAGTTTCAATTTTCTCATGAGCTTTATTTTAGACAATCCTGTGGATTGACAGAAAGATTTATGTGACATCTTTCACCACCTCAGAACTTCGCAAAACAATTCAAAATTTGATATGTAGTCAGTGCATGTATGTAAGGAAAATTGGCAGCCAATTTTTGCTCAGCAAACTCTGACAACAGTAATAAGATAGTTTTAGGTTTGGATTCATTTCAGTACGCAACTTTAAAGGTCCCAAAATTTCATAAGCATATGATATACATGTGTTTGAACCACAGCTGACCTTTAATCACATAGTCCAATAAACCACTGTGTTAGTCCCTCATAACTATTTTTGTTTGCAGCAATTCTATAACGATCATAACTGTACCTTTGATGGTTTCTCCTGCTTAAAAACACAACATTGAACTTAGATTGTTAAAATAAAACTGGGCAACATAAATCCAAAATTAATGAGTTTCAAGTGAGTCTGAAGGTTAGAAGGATTTCTTTCCACACTAAACATGGAATAGATTGCAGGGAATGCAGCTCATACTATGTTGACTGACTGCTTCAGAAATGAGCAAGACAATCATGGATAAACGGAGAAAAATGCCCGCAAATCAGATATCAAACCCAAAGTGCTGGAAACACAAACAAATCTTTTAGCAAGGGTGAAGAAAAAAGAGCAAAGAAACATTTAGTCTGTATAAAAACAAGAAATGAAGATAATCTTATTGTTAGAAAATTCTACCCAGAAATGTATAAACCTAGTTTACAAACACTTTGTGACGTTTTTATGTGGGTTACCCATTTGGTATAATGATTACTAACAATAATGATTTTAAAAGTATTCAGGAAACTGAACAGATCTGGCAGCATTTGTGAAGAGAGAAGCAAAGTTAATATTTGAGTTCCATTGAACACGAAATGTTAACTGTTTCTCTCTCCAAAGACATTGCCAGACTGGCTGAGCTTCACCAGCACTTTACGTTTTTCTTACTGATCTCAATCATCTGCAGTACTTCACTTTTATTTTATTACTTAGTACTGTTCAGTAGAAATGTCATCTGTTTTCTTACCTATTATCTTCCATGCAGCCACGCAGACCTGCTGTTCTCAGGGAAGATGTCTTGGATGAACAATACAAAACTAGTCATCATGGGAGTTGGGAGTTCTGGTAAGGGAATGAATTTGATTCAAAACTTCATCACTGAGTCATCGTCAATGGGAAATGCTTTATAGAATTTGCTTGATTTTCATGATTTCAGCCTTAACAGAATGAAATTGCGTGACTGGTGATGAGCAAGTAGCCTGATGTCTCGGGTTACCACCAAACATTAAAGACAATAAGCTACTCCATTATTTCTTGTCTCTGCACTTCTGTTGTTTCTTGTTAAACATTATACACATTCCATGCCACTTTCGGTAGATTACAAATGTTCTTATTTAAATTAACTGCAACTGCTTAACCAGCAGTTACAATTTTGTCAAGTACAAAGGTTCCAAAACATTATTTATTGCCTACGCCCTTTAAAGTCACCACTTATGGCAACCAGTGTAGAGTTGGTAAATTAATTTCTGTAAAGCATAGTTAGCGTACAAAAAGGATTGTACAATTAAAGCACACATATTCAACTTAAATAGTGTCTCTAAATAATGACTCTAAGGTGAGCGGTAGAACAAAACGTGCAGAGAACACTGAAAGATATCGCTAAGTTAAATGAGTTGGCCAGGGTCTGGCAGGTGGAATACAATGTTGGTAAATGTGAGGTCATCTATTTTGGTAGGAATAACTGCAACCTGGACTTAAATGGTGAAAAATTGCAGCATGCTGCTGTGCAGAGGAACCTGGGTGTCCTTGTACATGAATCACAAAATATTGGTTTGCAGATGCAGCAGCTAATTAAGAAGGCAAATGGAATGTTGGCCTTCATTACTAGAGAGATGGAGCTTAAAAGCACAGAGGTTATGCTGCAATAACAAGGTGTAGAGCTGGATGAACACAGCAGACCAAGCAGCATCAGAGGAGCAGGAAAGCTGATGTTTCAGGTCTGGACCCTTCTGCTGCAGCTGTATAGGATGCTGATGAGACCACACCTAGAGTACTGTGTACAGTTTTGGTCTCCTTACCTGAAAAAGGGTGTACTGGCCCTGGAGGGATTACAGAGGGGCTCATTAAGTTAATTCTGGAGTTGAGAAGGTTGACTTATGAGGAGAGATTGCGTAGACTGGGATTATACGCATCAGAATTTAGAAAAATTAGGAAAGATATGAAACATAAAATTATGAAGGTAGTAGATATGATAGAAGCAGGGAAGTTGTTTCCACTGGCAAATGAAACTAGAATGAGGGGGGCATAGCCTCCAAATAAAGGAGAGCAGATTTAGGACATCTCAAAGGGTAGCAAATCTGTGGAATTTTCTGCCCAGTGAAGGCTATTGAGGTTGCCTCATTGACTGTTTTTAAGGCAAGGATAGATTATTCAACAGTAAAGGAATTAAGGGTTAGGGTCAGCGGACAGGTAAGTGGAGCTGAGTCCATGTAAAAGTTCAGCCATCATGGGGGCCAGATGGCTTACTCCTGCTCCTGTCTGTTATGTTCCAAGTTGTAGTATAACTCACCATTAATGTAACAGATGAGAGCATCGGATCAAATGTGTGTCAATGTTTGAGTGATAGTTATAAGTTGTTTCTGCTCAAAAGTACTGACGTTATTTTGATTTCATTGGTTAGGCCACAGATGGAATAATGTGTGCAGTTCTGGTCACCACATTATCAGATGGATGTGATTGTACTGGAGAACATGCAGAAGAGATTAACTAGGATGTTGCCTGGGATGGAAAGTCTCAGTAATGAGAAGAGGCTGGATAGGCTGGATTTTAATTTGGAACAGAGGAGACTGAAAGGGGATCTGAAAGAGGTATGCAAAAGCATGAGAGGCATGGGCAGAGTAGACTTGAGAATCTCTTCCCCATAGCAGACCTATCTGAGGCCAGAGGGCATGTTTAAAATAAGGAGCAAGTGCTTTAGAGGAGATCTGAGAGAAGTCTTTTGCCCCCAGAGGGCGGTAGAAATATGAAATGTGCTTAAGAAGTATCTGGATGAGCAATTAGATTATGGGCCAAACACAGGTAAATGGGATTAGTATAGTTTGGTGTTTGTTGGTCAGCATAGACATGGTGGGCCAAAACTCAATGACTTCATGAGTGATAAAAAAAATCCACTTTCACATGGGTAAGTTACAGCAAACATTTTAAAATCTTGACAGCCCTAGCTGATAACTTGGCTTACTTTGCTTGCGTTTTAAACCCAAAACTCAGTCAACTGCATTTGTTGGAGCCAATATGTCCGTGTATGTGCGCTGCTGCTCATGTTGAACTATAATTAGTTCTACATCTGAAACTTTAGATTTCCTTCAGTACACAGTTATGGCACCTATTTCTGAGCTCTCAGCCTCTATTTTTCTAGATCTGATGAATTTTATATGAGTTGGATAATCAATTTAGAAAGTAACAAATATCTTGAGTAGTTTTTGTCACTTCTAGACTATATGATAAGCACGTATAGCTTTTTCCAATATATTGTAGTGAACCTTTAGTACAGGTGCACATTCTTTATTTAAATTAAAAGCAAGACCTAGGGAATAGATTGCAGACTATTATATGGAGATTATATGGCTGTGGGTGTTTGGGTGATGGGACACAGTCAGGAGTAGGGAAGAAGTTGTTTCATCAGGATGGTCTGAGCATCCATATGAAATCAGTTTGATGGACCAGCTGATTATTGCCTGGTCATCATTTCTACACCACATTCTAATACATCAGTCCTTCAAAATGATCAAGACACTTATTTGTTTTTCATACAAAAATAAAAATGTTTTAATGAAATGTCTTGTTTCCGCATGATGGAAGTCTTTGGATCTCTGAAGACTTTGATCCTTGTTGGGTTAAAAACCACTATCTGATTGGTACATTTGTGAAAACTAAAGTGTTCTGCTTAACCTCAGTCCCATGGTTCCTGACACTTAGTCCATGTGGTAACGGAACAAAGGAACATGTGAGTTGAGGGCTGATGCTTACTTGATGACTAACTACCAACACTGGACTGGTTAGCTAATGTCTATTTTCTTGTTGTAAATTACATGTATAGATACATCTATAGTAATTTGGAGATTACAATATTAGGTAAATTACTTTAAAAGTTGTACACTTTAGCTTTAGTTCCTTTGGTTCTGCTTACTGCTTTCTATCAACTATTAACTAAAAATTAGAGTGAGCCAATAGAATGAAAAGACAATTAAAAAGATCATTTTGACAATCCTCCAATTGGGAAGTGAGGGGAAGGGGTTAGACTATTCTTACTTACAACTGCGTTATACCAACTGGTCAGAAAAGTGTATATTCCTGGATTTAACTTGTTCTTTTCCCTTGAACTTACCCTTATTCGTTATTTTATGAGGCATTATATTAAGACTAAATCAAAAATTGTTGGGAAAACACAGCACATCTGGCAGCATCTGTGGAGAGAAAGCAGAGTTAATGTTTCAGGTCCAGTGATCCCTCTTCAAAGCTCTGTCAAGTTGCTGAGTTTTGTCCAGCAGTTTCTGATTTTGTTTCTGATTTTCAGCACCCACAGTTTTTTGTCTTCTTTTTATTTTAAGAATAGATTGTCTTTTTGTGACTACTTACATATTTACAGTTTGTTACTTAAATGCTTTGTTCTTATCGTGGATTTCACTGATACCTATGGTCACATGTGGACTTTTCATTCCTTTTGAAAGTTCTCTTGAAAGCAGAATGTGAAAGCACTAAAAGACTTCAGACAATATCTGAACACGTTCTCTCATTTTGATTAGGTAATCTGTTTCTATGCCTTTAACGTAATAGTCTAGTTCTTGGAGTGGCAGTGAACACCTACTGATATGCAAGAGAGGTCCTCGAGATAAAATTTTACCAAACAAGTATTCCTTGGCAATTTTAATAGATCATATACCCTACAAATGCAACTTGCTCATTGGAATATTTATCAAACATTTATCAAATCAATTTATCATATTAAATCATTATCAACATAATTTTTTCTGGAACACTTCAATGTTCATAATTGTGTTACAGTAGTATTTTGAATAGTTATGGATAACGTACTGTCAATTTTTAAAGGAATCCTAGTGTACTAACTTTTCTGAAGCCCACAAGATTGTTTCAATGCTTGATCATTATAGAAAATATAAGCCGGTCTTTGTGTGGAAAGACAAAGTGACAGTGATTGCATTGACACTTGAGAAAGCTGTGTTTTGGCTTCCCACAAATGTACAAAGAAAGGGGTAAAACTATTGTAACATGAGACTGTGTGTGTTAATAAGCTAAAGATCTTCTCTCACCCTGAGCGCCTCCAGTCAGCCACTATCAAAAAAAATCAGAGGAAAATTTTTCAATCGATCAACAAAGTTGGAAATTTTGTTGGTTCTCTTATCATTTGCTGAAGATCCATTGCAGCAGTTACATTCTTTAGTTCTCAAACAATCTCAGTCAGTGGTGTAACTATTGAGCTACTCTTGGTAATGGAATTTTAAGTCTCTTAGCTGGAATACATTCCTTGCCTTTGTCACCCTCATGCTTCCTCCAACTGCTGCTTAGCATTGAGGAGTTACTAATTCATCAGCTGAGCAGGGACAGAGTAGAAGGTGATAGTCAGCAGGAGGTTTCTGTGCCCTTGTTTGATCCAGTGCCATGAGATTTCATGGAGTCCAGAGTCAACATTGAGGATGTACAGGAAATCTCTTACTTAACAACTCTTTTCCATTTTCTGTGCCACTACCTCTGGTGAATCTGTCCTGCCAAAATAGCAGGACAGACCAAAGGATGATGACGGTGGTGTCTGAGACAATGTCTGTAAGGTATGACTTTATGAGAATGACCATCAAACTGTTAGACAGGAGACCCCAGGTGTCAGTGGGAAGTTTTTAGCATGGTCAACAGGGATGTGTTTGTCAGTGTCATTTCTGGCGCCGAGGTAGATGTTGGGTGAATGTGTCTGGTCTCATTCCCAACTTTAGAACTTTGTAGCAGTTTTTTACAACTAAGCTTGCTAGGCCACTTCAGAAGGCAGTTAATCATTAACTATATTGCTGCAGATCTGGAATCCCATGTAGGCCAGACCAGGTGGGGATAATAAATTTCCTACCCTAAAGCGCATTAGTGAAACATGAGTTCTTTTCATATCAGTTGCTACTAAATTAGCTTTTCACACCCAGTTTTATTGAATTGAGATTGCTCCTTAAGCGGGGGAAGGGTGTGAATGGGTTTAGAGCAGGGAAATGGGGGTTAGCTCCCACAGATTGTCAGATCCTGGAAGTGAAGTGTGGTTGGATGGAGAGCAGACAAAGGTGATTTGATTCATGGGTTTGGGGGCTGGGATGAAGAGAGATCGGGTCTGGAGTGGGTAAATGGATGTCAGCTCCTGTGAATGGTCATCATGAGTGGCTGAAAGAGAAAGTCTGAAGTGAGGGAGGGGTGGGATCCAACTCTGGAGTGCGCAAAGAGGGAGTGGGCTCAGAGAAGGGGAAGTGGAATCAATTCTCAGAAAATTAATGATATTGGGTCAGGAACAGATGGGGCTGGGGGACTAGAAACGGATTCAGCAATGGGGGTAAAGGAAAAGCCTTTCCTTTCTCTTTTAACATCGTACCCGGAGGTGGGACTTGAAGCTAGGCATAGGTATGATGTTAATACCACTGTTCCATAAAACTCTTAAAACTGGTTTGAAAGAACAGGAATAGGTACCACTGAGATTCAAGTACAGAATCTCATGTTTACAAAGTAGGTACTTGAAACCACCCAGCTTTGGTGCAATTCACCAGTAACGGCATTAACTGCAACCTTATAAAATTGGGAGTGAGTCTTGAACACAGGACTTTGAAACTAATAGCCACCTGAACAATAGCTGCCACAGATATAATGGCAGCATTTTACACAGAAGATCTGAGCAAATATCCCTTGATGAGATGCACCATATTCCAGCAATGTAATATGGCTACCTTGAATCATCTAGAATGCTTAAATGGTTATATCAACTCTTGGGATCCATGGAAATTTCACATAGGACAGGTTGGTTGTGCTTGGACTCTAGTATACTTGAAATGGACAGTATCAGGTAATGACGAACTACTGTCAGGAATAAATATCTATAATAACAATTGACAATCGACAAAGCTACAAATTAAATTTAGAGAAAGCAAAGTCTAAATAAATGAGACTAGACTAAACTTCTAAGCACATATAGTCCAAAGTCTGAAAGCAAACTCTAAAATGCCACAGGAATTGATCAGTGTGAGCCCTGAGAAAACTGCCATTTCTGGATTCAGAATGGTATTGCTTGCATATTCATGGCCAAGAGATTGATCAAGTCAAATAGCTAGTTACAACTCAACTGATGCTGAAATGCTGCAATTGCAAGAAAAATTCATCATGCAAATAAATATTTCAGAAATAGACCTGTGCAAAGCACTTACATGGATTGGACAGTCAAGCAGAGAACTTCCAGGGTCTGTTTGAACAGATTGGAAAGGAATTATTTGCACATGAGAGATTTCATAATGATACTTTTTAAAGAGCCAAGTCTGTACAGACAGCCTACAGACTTCTGTTAGTTATAGTGAAGAAAGAACTTCATAAAATTTTGAAAAGCAAATGGGGTCAGGATCCATTACATTTAAATGACAGTGTTTCACCCATTTGATTTTCTTCTATGGATGGTATAGACAGGAGCAGATTTTTGATGAACGCATATAAATGAGCCATCAAGATGCAATATCTCCGATTCTTCAGCATCTGCAGTTCCTATTATCTCTGATTACATCATAACATGTGGTTTTTCATCATTTACTTGTCAGATCAATTGATTCTGCATAAAACTGAGGATATGGTTCTAACCATCTAGAAAGTAGTTTAGAGCTAAAAAGAGCCAGGAGGGGACATGAGAACCCTTTGGCAGGTAGGATCAAGGAAAACCCTAAAGCTTTCTATAGGAATGGCAGGAACAAAAGAATGACTAGAGTAAGATTAGGGCCAGTCAAGGACAGTAGTGGGAAGTTGTGTGTGGAGTCCGAAGAGATAGGAGAGGCGCTAAATGAATATTTTTCATGAGTATTCACACAGGAAAAAGACAATGTTGTTGAGGAGAATACTGAGGTACAGGCTATTAGACAAGACGGGATTGAAGTTCACAAGGAGGAGGTGGTAGCAATTCTGGAAGGTGTGAAAATAGATAAGTCCCCTGGGCTGGATGGGATGTATCCTAGGATTCTCTGGGAAGCTAGGGAGGAGATTGCAGAGCTTTTGACTTTGATCTTTATGTCATCATTATCTTCGGGAATAGTGCCAGAAGACTGGAGAATAGCAAATGTTGTCCCCTTGTTCAAGAAGGGGAGGAGGGACAATCCTGGTAATGACAGACCAGTGAGCCTTACTTCAATTGTGGGTAAAGTGTTGGGAAGGATTATAAGAGGTAGGATTTACAATAATCTAGAAAGAAATAATTTGATTAGATATAGTCAACACGGTTTTGTGAAGGGTGGGTCTGCCTCACAAACCTTACTGAGTTCTTTGAGAAGGTGACCAAACAGGTGGATGAGGGTGAAGCAGTTGATGTGGTGTATATGGATTTCAGTAAAGCATTTGATAAGTTTCCCCACGGTAGGCTATTGCATAAAATATAGAGTCATGGGATTGAGGGTGATTTAGCAGTTTGGATCAAAAATTGGCTAGTTGGAAGAAGACAGAGGGTGGTGGTTGATGAGGAATGTTCATCCTGGAGTTCCTCAAGGATCTGTTTTGGGGCCACTGCTGTTTGTCGTTTTTGTAAATGACCTGGATGAGGATGTAGAAGGATGGATTAGTAAATTTGCAGATGACTGTAAAGTTGGTGGAGTTGTGGATAGTGCGGAAGGATGTTGTAGATTACAAAGGGATATAGATAAGCTGCAGAGATGGGCTGAGAGGTGGCAAATGGGGTTTAATGTGGAAAAATGTGAGGTGATTCACTTTGGAAGGAGTAACTGGAATACAGAGTACTGGGCTAATGGTAAGATTCTTGGTCGTGTAGATGAGCAGAGAGATCTCAGTGTCCATGTGCATAGATCCCTGAAAGTTGCCACCCAGGTTGATAGGGTTGTTAAGAAGGTATACGGTGTGTTAGGTTTTATTGGTAGAGGGATTGCGTTTCGGAGCCAAGAGGTCATGTTGCAGCTGTACAAAACTCTGGTGCAGCCACACTTGTAGTATTGTGCACAGTTCTGGTTGCCACATTATAGGAAGGATGTGGAAGCACTGGAAAGAATGCAGAGGAGATTTACCAGGATGTTGCCTGGTATGGATGGAAGGTCTTATGAGGGAAGGCTGAGAGACTTGAGGCTGTTTTCATTAGAGAGAAGAAGGTTAAGAGGTGACCTGGTAGAGACATACAAGATGATTAGAAGATTAGATAGGGTGGACAGTGAGAGCCTTTTTCCTCGGATGGAGATGGCTAGCATGAGGGGACATAGATTTAAATTGAGGTGTGATTGATATAGGACAGAAGTCAGAGGTAGGTTCTTTACTCAGAGAGTAATAAGGGCGTGGAATGTCCTGCCTGCAACAGGAGTAGACTCGCTAAGTTTAAGGGCACTTGATAAACTTATGGATGATAATGGAATAGTGTAGGTTAGATGGACTTCAGTTTGGTTTCACAGGTCGGCGCAACATCGAGGAACGAAGGGCCTGTTTTATGTGCTATGTTCTAGTTACAAGTTACAAGTTTAAAGGGATAAACTTATTTCATTTCTGAGGCTATCACTGGAATTTATCATGCAAAGCAACTAGTTGCAAGATTAACCCACATGGTCATCCATACCCACATGGTCATCCAGATCTGAATCCCAACTCCACTGTAGCTGCCATCATGTTATTAGGTGGTTTATTCTAGGCTGGGCTGGGATATCTGTTAGCCTAATGGTTGTTTGCAATTAGGTCAAGACAGAAATGATTGGATTGTCCAGTAGTTGTAGTAGATTCAGCATGGTCAACTGGTGCCAGCTTGATAAACCGTGGCAATTTACCCTGACAGGATTCCTCAAGTTCTAAGAACTTACTATAGGTAACAATTTAGTCATTTGTGCTTCCCTTATAAATATCCAGATAAACATCACCAGGAAAGAATGCAATATTGCCAATGTGACCAGAAATCTATTATGGCAGTCAGACAGGTGATTGATCTTCTCCTTGGTATCTGCCTTAGTAGGTTTCTTTTAAGAAACACGATGTCAGATTCCACACATATGCTTGGGACACTGAGTTCTAACTCATACTGCCTTGCTTGAACCTCCACTCTTGCTAAATTGTCAGACGGTTAGTGCAACATCCAGTTGACTGGATGAACAAAATGCTCTTCAACTAAATGTTGGAAAGATTAAAGAGATATGGTAAAAAAAAAACAGGAATAGTTAGAGCAACCGACAACATCTGTGGAAAGAAAGCAAAGTCAACATTTCAAGTCCAATAACCTTTCTTCAGAACCTCTGACACAAATTTTTGGCCACTGATCTCCTCCCTCATCTTGATGACTATCTGAGACTGAACTAGTCCATTTTTAAATCTTGCTACATTATAGACATAAAGATGACCTTTTGATCACATATCAATGTGATCACCAAGATCTTCTCCTTTCATCTCCATAGCATAACCCAAGTTCACCACTTCCTCAAATCAACTGCAACTGAAACCCTCACCTATGACTTTGTTATCTTTACCTGTGACTATTTCAACTCTTAGTCTTCTGACTAACTCTGATCTTTCGCCCTCCACGTACTTGAGCTCATTCAAATCTTTGCAGTCTGCATTGTAACAATGTCCTGTTCACCTATCAGCCCTGCGCTGGTTGGCATGAATCAAATTCCAGCCTGACAACGCTTTAATTTTAAAATTCTGATCTTTGTTTTCACATTCTTCCATGGTCTCATTAATCTGTTTCCCTTCAGCTCTACAAACTCCTCTGATTCCGGCACATGTGTAGCTTCTATTTTACTTGTTCCCCTGTTGGCAGCTTCGATTGTAGCATAGGCCCTAAACTCTGAAATTCTCTCCAAACTCCTCTCTTGGCTATCTCAATATCACATTATATAGCGTGATATCAAATCTTGCTTGACAATGTTTCTGGGAAGAAGCTTAAGATGCTTTACTAAGTTAAAGTGTTCATCAAGGATGTGAATCAAACGTACACATTCTTGGAATCCTGGAACAGCATGGAAGAAGGCCACTCGGGGTGGCACGGTGGTACAGTGGTTAGCACTGTAGCCTCACAGCACCAGGGACCCAGGTTCAATTCCAGCCTCAGGCAACTGTCTGTGTGGAGGTTGCACATTCTCCCTGTGTCTGTGTCTGTTTCCTCCATGTGCTCAGGTTTTCTCCCACAGTCCAAAGATGTGCAGGCTAGGTGAATAGGCCATGCTAAATTGCCCATATTGTTCAGGGGTATGTGGGTTATAGGGGGATGGGTCTGGGTGGGATGCTTCAAGGGGCAGTGTGGACTTGTTGGGCCGAAGGTTCTGTTTCTGTACTGTAGGGAATCTAATCTTATCCAACTCCTTTGAAGAGTAAACTGTTAATCACTCTTTGCAAAATCAAATCTTTTTCTCTTTCCACTCTGTATGCAGTCACCAAGTTAAGGACACCACTGAATCTGTGTTCACTTCCATTCCTAATCCTAACCACTTTTTGCATTAAAACATGCAGATTATTGTGCCAATCATAATAACGTTGCACCTTCTGTTTATTCACAATTCAGGAAAGGTATCTTTTCATTTTTCTCCTCTAAATTCTTTATGGTTTTAATCATTTTTATTAAAATCTCTTAGCTTTCTTTGCTCCAAGGAGAACAACCTCAGTTTTTCTGGATTGTCCACTATCTAACTATACTTTCTCACTCATGGAAACATTCTAATAAATCTCATAACTCCCCAACCTTTCTTTAAGCCCCAAAGCTGGACACAGTAAGTATTATTTTTGGTTCCGACTGCACCTTTTTCTCTGCTTCCTTTCTTAGTTTCCGAAGGCACTTAAGATGGGAGCTCTTCAAAGCTCCTCCTGAATGAAAAATGTCCTATGAGTAACATTTAAACTTGGAATCTTGGTATAATTATTTAAATCAGATCCACTCCAAAAACTATAGTCTGGTTAAGTGATTAGAATTGTACCTTATATTTCTGCACTAGGTTTTACCAGAGCAGAGAAATCAATGCTAACATATCCTTCAGTTCATGTTAGCGTTCCAGCATTTATTCAAACTGTACCTTCTCATGTCCATCTGTTTTTTGCAAGTTATTGTCAATCAGAAGACATCTTTGTGGAAAGGAGAGAAGTGGGAAGTGTCAAGCTGTTCTATTTATTGTCATATCAGCATTGAATAATAAAGAGTCAGTAGATAACAAAGGAAATACATAAAAACATAGTGCAATGCTTATTGCTACTGTAAAATGAAATGCAAATTTAATCATTCCTGCAATTTAATTCAAAACACCAAATACCTCAATTGTAATTTTTTTTCCAAAAACACCACCATTGATGATATTTTTGTGGTCATTCCTTCATTTCACTGCTTAAAATATAACCTATTATATACAGTTGCTTAGGGTATGTGTCCAATTTCAACAAGATGACATTGAATTTTAAGTGTTATGCTGACACATTTTAATATGAGTTATATTTATTCATCTTTTAAAAAGGCACATTACTCGTTTGTAAAGAATGAGATCCTGCAAAATTGTTTTGCAGCAATTGTCTCATCATAACTACACAACCCATGGAATTTTTTGGAGTGATGCAGTTAGATCATTTTCTGCATATTTCAGCTCAAACATGCTTTACCCTGTTAAGTCACTGGAAGTGTGAGTTACTGGTAACTTACCAAGGTTCTTTCTCTTGCTAAGTTATGGGACCACTAGTCTATTTCTTTAACCAATGAGAGTTAATGTTGCAAAATGAAACAGTGGGCAGACTTAAAGGTGGTTAAATTTTATAGTGAGTTATTTTCAATTTCAAAGCAGGAATTGACAATGATATAAAGATAGGGAAAGAAAAAATGAATTGGGAGAGAGAAAACAAATAAAGGACAGAAAAAAAACTGAAAATTTTGAAATCTCTAACAACTAGTCTTTACCTGGAGGAATGAGACTCCACAATGCTAAATGATCATTTTCCAGGACAGAGTGATTAATTGGTAATCATTACTAATTATTGCTGTATTAAAACAATACCAAATAAAAACCAAAAGAACTGCAGATGCTGTAAGTCAGGAACAAAAACAAAGTTGCTAGAAAAGTTCAACAGATCTGACAGCATCTGTGGAGGAGAAAACAGAGTTAACATTTCGGGTCAGAACTGAGGAAGGGTCACCAGGCCCGAAACGGTGACTCTGTTTTCTTTTCCACAGATGCTGCCAGACCTGTTGAGCTTTTCCAGCAACTTTTTTTTTGTTGTTGTTAAAGCAATGCCATTCTGGTGAATTCAATGGAAAAAAATGCAGTTTCTTGAAAGTAAATTTGCTGGAGTATAAGCATTAAATGCCACTTTTAGGAAGCTAGCTGGAGAGCTGGGCAAATTGGAAGTCTAATTCATAATATATGGGTATTTCTTCTGAACCAGAAATTGCTGATCATTTTGCGCACTAATAAAGATATGCGGCACTGGCACATTTTTCGTCAAACAAATTCAAACCCAGTGCTTTTGCAATTCTACATAGTGTCAGTATCCAGTATTTGAAAGCATATCTTGAATGTTAATTGTTAAAATTGACTGAATAACACTGACAGATTGAGAAAATACCTACAGTTGCATTTGTATATTCTGATTAGAGGTCTATATAAGCTTTATTCGTTAGGGTTCATATTATTTTACTGATGTTCAATAAATAAGTTTTCTGGTTCAATGTACATTTATACAAAGTGCAAGAAGTCACTGATGAAATAGCTAAACATGATAGTACAGCTAAGACTGATCACAAAGTTGCGTCAAGATTGAAAAACCATCTTTATGTGACTGGTTGAATTCGGCCATGCTTGGATTTGAATTTCATTTAAAGTGCCAGACTTTCCAGTTCAACAAGATCTGAAGTGACAAAAACTTCAAATTCAACTACTATTTACTTGTTTGATTGACTCCGACAGCAATTTTAGTCATTTGGATCTGAGTTCAGGTTTAGTAAGTTAAGAGAAGTTTGGGTCAGACCAAACTGAATGGAGTCTCCAAGTCCCGCCTCCTTTACTTATACTATTAAAAACATCTTCTACACTTCAACAATGATGAATGTAAGACCCAGCAAAGTATGGTGTTATAAAAGCCATATTTAACATTAGTAGCGAGAGCTTACGTGGTCAAATTATTTATTTTATTTTGTAGGCTGTGCCACTGTATTTTGAAATTTTAATACTAATTACATAACCCAACAAAAAGGCATTATTGTATTTTACAGCAGATTTTCTTTTGCCATAGTCATAAAGCTGATTAAAATCTGAATGATTTAATCATAAATTGAACAATTCTCCATTTTGAATGTTGCTTGCACCATTGCCTTCTCTAATGGAGAGATTTTAACTATCTCTGGCCACAGACTACTGATTACAGGCCAATAGCCTGTACAGAATTATATTTAACTAGCCAATTCTACGACTTCTTACACAGCCAGCTAAAAGGAATAACTAGGGAATTCATGACCTTGCAGTCCTCCTTGTTGACTTTCTAAGCATTCATGAGCTACAATACCTAATCACTGATTGCACATTGTCAATGTGAATGTATTGGTTTCAGATGTTCCGTGCCCACAGCCTATCTTGGCTGTGACATTAACAGGACAGTATAGAATAGCCCATATTCAGGTGTTGCCTATGTGTTTCAAAGAACAAAAAATGCAGAGTGTTAGAAGTGAACTGCACATGTTCTATCTACAATATGATGTGACCGCAAGAGAAGAACAGTTTAGATGAAAGCCCTATCAATGGTTATTTAGGTAGAAATTATCACCCCAAGCAATAAAAAAGCTGGAAAATTTAAAAAAACATGTAAATGTAAGAGATCCAAACATTTATTTCCCTCTCAGCAATCTTAATGCCATGGGCGCTCTCAGTACTTTTGTGTGCTGTTCTAATATCAGGGAAGGCTGTTCAAACACATTGTCAGCCTCCTTAGCAATATACAAGTGAGGTTAAACCCCAGATAATAGATGTGGAACTGATCACAATTTTTTTAAAAAATCATTGCTTTTATTACACATTCTTAATTGCCCTTTGTAGCCATCAGATACATATGAATGGTTCACTCAGGCACTCCAGAGGGCAGTTGAGAGTCAACCAGATTGCTGTGGATCTGGAGTCCCAGGTAGGCCAGACTAGGTAAGGATGGATGAATTTTCTTTCCAGTCAGTTGTTAGTGTTTGGAATGCACATCCCTAGACAGTGTGGTGTAGGCAGATTCAGCCAAACTATTTAAAAGTTAGTTAAGCTGTTATTTGAACAGAAACAACGTGCAGAGTTTTGCGGAGAAGACAGGAATATGGTATTAAGTTGATTGTTTTTTGGAAGATCTGGTGCTGAAACAAGAGGCAAAATTGTATCCCTCTGCACTGCAACAATTTGCTTATTCCCGATTGTTCTATAGTAAATCTTCATAGAACTTTACAACTATTACTCCAAGTTACAGTCATCATAGTTTTGCAAGATCGAACTCCCCTGTATTTGATAATAAGTTTGTTTTTCCTTGAAGAGAAGACTAAGGAGGGAGGGGGCGTCATAGATGTATGTATAGAAACAAGAAGCAGGAGTAGGCTATTTAACTCTTTGACTCTGCCCCATCATTCAATACAATCATGAATGATCCTCTATCACAATGCTACTTCTCTGCTTTTTCTCAATACACCATTTATGCCCTCAAATCCAAAATAAAATCTATGTCTTTATTTAATATATTTAGTACTTGGCCTCTACAGCCTTTTGTGATACAAAATTTCATGGACTGACAGCCTTTTGAATGTAAACATATTTTCTCACCTCAGGCCAGATGGTTGATCACATATCCTGAGACTATGTCTCTCGATTCCAGGCTCCCCAATGAGGGAATACATCCTCCCTGCATCCAGTCTGTTTCGCCCCATTAGCATTTTATACATTTCAATTGGATTCCCTCTCATCATCCTAAACTCTAGTGAATACAGGCAAAGTCACGCCAGTCTCTTTGTGTAGGACTGTCCTGCCATCCATTGTGCCAGCCTAGTGTATGCGCACTACATTCCTTCTAAGACAAGCATATTCTTTCTAAGGTAAAGGACCAAAGCTGCTTGCAACACTCCAAAGCCATGCATAACTGCAACAAGGCATTCCTACTTCTCAGCTCAGATCCTCTTGTAATGAAGGCCAATGTACCATTTGCCTTTCAAGTTGTTTGCTGCACCTGCCTGAGTACTTTCATTCACTGGTGTGTAAGGACACCCAAATCCCTTTACATCCATATTCCAACAATATCACCATTCAAATAATACTCTTTCTCTCTGTTTTTCACATCAAAGTGTATGCCTACTCACTCAAATTGTCTAAATCACATCAAAACCTCCTTGTGTCCTCCTCAGAACTCACGATCTGTGGTATCAGCAAATTTGAGAACGATGCATCTGGTTCCCTTATTCAAACCATTTCTGTATATCATGAATAGTTGGGTACAAGTCATTGACCATTTTGGTTCCCCACTAGTCACTGCTAGCTACTCAGTAGAAAAAAAATTATTCCCAGCCTGTGTTTCCTTTCCTTCAAGCTATTTTTGATCTGTGCCAAAATATTACCCTGATCCCATGTGTTTTAAGGTTTTCCACTAATCTCTTATGAGGGACCTCAGCAAAAACCTCTGAAATACACCATGACTACAGGTTCTCCCCACCTATTCTACAATGTACATCCACAGTTTACCTTTAATAAACTTTTAATCTAATCCTGTTAATGCTTTCCAAGTGTTCTGTAATTACATCTTTAATAATAATTTCCAGTATTTTCCTCACTACCGATGCTAGGTCCCTAAATCTGTTTTAACTTTCCTACTTTTTTAAGTGGTGGGGTCACATTTGCTACTCACTAACCTGTGGAATCTGATCCAGAGTCTATAGAATTTTGTAAATGAGCACCAATACATCGAATATTTTTAGGTCCACTTCATTCAGTATTTTGGGATGAAGGTTATTAAGCTTTGCTGATTTGTCAGTCTCTAATCCTATTAATTTCCCCAGCAGCATTTTCTTACTAATACCATTTCCTTTAGTTCCTTAGGTTCCCTAAGATTTTAGGAAGTTATTTGAATCCTCTTTTGAGAAGACAGAACCAAAGTATGCATTCAGTTCTTCTGCCATTTCTTTATTCTCCATTAAAGTTTCCCAGGTTTCTGTCAGCAGAGGATCTACATTTGTCTTCACTACATTTTTCACATATCTATAGAAGCTTCTACATTCAGTTTCTATATTGTTTGGAATTTTACCCTCATAGTCTATTTTCCCCCCTTGATCACCATTTCCCCTCTTTAGCTGAATTCTAAAACATTCTCAATCCCAAGGCTTTCTGCTTTGATGCAATTTTACGTCTTTCTTTGGATCTAATACTATCCATAATTTCATTTGTAAACTATGGTTGAGCCACCTGTCCTGTTTAATATTTTTCAGACCAGAAATGAATAATTGTTGTAACTCACACACACATTATTTAAGTACAAACCATTATCTATCCATCATCAAATCCTTTAGTAAAGTTCCCCAATCCATCTTTGCCAATTCATGCCTCATAACCTTATAGTAACCTTTATTTAGATTCACGGCCCTAATTTTATCCTATTATGGTCATACTTCCCCAGGAGATCCCACACAGCAGGATTGTTAAAATGTCCAATGTCATTGCACAGAACTAGTCTCGAATAGTTTGTTGACTAGTTGATCTGGCTGATGAGGTCAGAGAGCTGATGAATCAAGAATCATCTGCAAGCCTCCAAAGAGTTGCCTCACTGTAGGACAAAATATAAATCATGGAGATGTTTAAGAAGGACGCTGTAATTGTCATGTATGATTTTAGTATGCATGTTGACTGGACAAATTAGATAGGAGAGGGTAACACAAAGGAAGACAAATTTGTAGAGTGCATCAAGTCTTGTTTCCGAGAATAGTACATTTCACAACCCATCTGTGAACAGGCTATTTTAGATGAAGTACTGTGTTATGACGCAGGATTAATAAAAAGATCTTATAATTAAGGATCCTAAAGGTGTAGCGATCATGACACTGGAGAACTTAAAATTCTGTCTGAGGACGAGAGTCTCTAGTCTCAAACCAGTATCCTCAATTTAAGTAAGTGCAATTACAGAGTTATGAATAAAGTATTCTCTAAAGTGGGTTGGTAAATTAGACAAAGGGTGGATGAGCAGGGTGGATGAGCAGGGTGGCTGAAACTTAAAACAGATATTTCATAAAGTTGAGTAAAATGGGTTCTGGTCAAAAAGTAGGATGAACCACCATGTTTAACAAATGTGGTCAGGGAAACTAAGACTTATCATAAAGCGAATACTAGTGGTCAGCTGGATATTTGGAATTTTGTTTTAGGATCCGGCAGCAGCTGACTGAAAAGCTAATTAAAAAGGAGAAAATTAATTATGAAAGCAAATTGTAATGACTATAAAAACAAACAGTAAGAGCTTCGACATATATGGAAAAAGAAAGAGAACAGCTAAAGTGAGTGTGGGACCTTGGAGGATATGATTGTTTAATTCAATACAGGAACATGGAAATGACAGATAATTTAAACCAATATTTTCACCACTCTTCAATCATTTAATCTTTTGTTATAAAATATGAAATGGCTAACTGCCCTTTTCGATTTTGTCCTGCCTGTTAGGCACATTGGCATACCGACCTCTACAAAATTCACATCATATCATACTCATTACCCTACTTTCAAGGAAACATGAGCGTCGGCACACCAACACCCTTATACGAGGGGAGAGGGGCGACAAAGAAAACAATAACTACACTATAGGCTTGTTAGCTTAGCATCTGTCTTTGGGAAGATGTTAAATTACATTATAAAGAATGAAATAGCAGAGCATTTAGATTTTTGTAATATAATCAAGCAGAGATAATAAGGGTTTATGATGGGGAAATTATGCCTAATGAATTGATTACAGTCTTTGAAGCAGGATAGATAAAAGGGAGCTAGGAGATTTAATAAAGGTATTCAATAAAGTGCCACACCAAACAAGATAAGAGCTCATTGTGTTGGGATAGTAAATTAGCATGGGTAGAGGATTGGCTAACTCATAGAAGACATGGAGTTGTGACAAAGAGGCAATTTTCATGATGGCAATCTGTAACTAATGGAGTGCCACAGGGATCAGTGCTGAGGCCACAATTATTTAAAACTCTGTATTAATGACTTGGATGACTAAAGTGAATATACAATTGCCAAGTTTGAAGATGACACAAAGAGTTTACAAAGCAATACAAAACTTGTCAGGTGATAATGTGGAAAAATATGATTTTAAGCACATTGGCAATAGGTATGGAAAAGCTGGATGTTACTTAAATGATGAAAGGTTCCAAAAGATGTAGGACAGAGAGATTTGGGGGTCCTTGTGCATGAATCGAACAGTTAACATACAAGTTCAGCAAGATGTCATAGAATCACACTGTACAGAAGAGACTCTTCAGATGTTGCGTCTGTACTGCCAGCTCAGAAGGCTAACTGAATATAGGGAAGGCACATAGAATATACTAGCCTTCATTTCAAAGGGAGTAGAGTTTAAGACAAGGAAGTCTTACTAAAACAATATAAACCACTACTTAGAACTTAAGACCTCTGCGCTGAAGGAATGATTTATTGGCATTGGAAGTCATCCAGAGTTGGTTTACTGGATTGATCCAGGTATGGAGGGTTTTTTTCTAGGGGGAAAGGTTGAGTAGGTTGGGCTTGCACTTGCTGGCATTTTGAAGAATAAGAAAAGACCTTATTGAAACATACAAGATACCTCAGCAGTTTGACAGGGTAGATGCAGAGAGGTTGTTTCCTCTTGTGAGAAAGTTTAGGACCAAAGGGCATAATTTTAGAATAAGGATTCACCCCCAGTTAGGACAGAGATGACAAAGAATTTCTTTCTCAGAGGTGAGTGTATTTGTGGAATTCTTTACCACAGAGGACTGTAAATGTGGGGTCATTAAGTATAGATAAATTTTTAATTATTGTCCATATCACGGGTTGTGGGGAACAAGCAGGAAAGTGGAGTTGAGGATTATCAGACTAGTCATAATCTCATTCAATGGTGGAGCAGATTCATGAGCTGAATGGTCTGCCAATTATGGTTGAGAAAAATCCTACCAAATTAGATTATAAGATAAACAATAGATTTTAAAATTAAATGAAAATAAATCCCTTAAGTAACTTAGCCTGCCAAGCTACACATCAGCTGTCATGCTGATTTTCACTAAACCACTGAGTATATTTTTTTACTCTGGGATGGTTAAGGCCAAATGCTGTATGCCTCAGGTCCATAAGGGCCAAGTAATAGCCATTTAGAGGTCAGTAGTGGGGGAAGCCAGAAAACACAACTTGCTCGGGGTGACGGGCTGTCCTTTCCCAATGAGGTATCCGAACTCTGACAGGAGGAGTATACAGGTAAACAAGCCCCACTACTCCATGGCTTATCAGAAACATAAAATAAATCTGGAGTTAAGAGTTTAACAATGACCATGAATTCATTGCTAATTGTTGGAAAAGCCCATTTGGCTCACTAATACCCTTTTGGTAAGGAAACCGCCATCCTTACCTGATCTGGTCTACATGTGACTCTAGACCCACAGCAATGCCATTGACTCTTAACTACATTCTGGGATGGGCAATAAATGCTGGTTTAGCCAGCAACGCCCTAACCCCATGAGTGAATTGAAAAAAGGACCAATGGAAATGCTAAAATGGTTGATTTGCCCTACTTTGCTTTATCAGACTAAAGAAGCTCAGATCAGGATTCATCAGTAAACAATAAAAACAAATATTTATTATAAACTAAAATTTTATTTTAACAAGTGCCAAAATGGATTATTAACAGCAACTATGCAAATTTAAGTTAAGTGCTGTTCAGACCCAAATATGTACACAATCACTTAAAATAGGATGCACAAAACAGAAAGCTCTGCAGAAATACTATGTGTGGAAAAGCATAACGAAAGTGAACAAATTCTGTGGACTAAGAATGCAAACTATAAAGATGGATGGGATAGCCTTTTCACAGTCAACTTGGTTTATAACAATGTTATCATGTTGCTATTGACCACAATGTAGCAGAAGATCTTTAGTTCAATAGGTGGTCAGCTCAACCTTGATCTTTTCTTGGATTTGAAGTTCTTCTTTTCAGAGTGGTTTGAGTGTTTTTTTTCCCAATTAGAGAGGGTAAGAAAGAGAAAGACATGTCTTTGCTTATAGTCTTTCAGGAGGTTTAAGTTCAATTGGACCTTCTCAGGTCTATTTGAAATTGAAACTGAAAAATGTAAATGCTTTTGCTAGTCAGCTTTTCGGGCCAAAGGCAACTGAGCCAGCGTGTCTCACAGAGGTATCAAATCCAGCTTCTCCAACCTTGTGGAACCAAAAGAAAACATCACGCAGTTTCACTTTGGACCTTTGAATTTGTAAAAAACAAAGCAATATTCTATGCAACAGAGCTATGTCCAAATTTCGGTTCTTCCAGTCTTTATCCCAAAATTTATTTGTAGAATTTACACAGGCTTCATCTGCCACCCATACTCCAGAAAACCCTTCAAGCCCCCTGACTCCAGTATGAACCTTTACTCTTGGCACTGTTGTGAGGTCCCACAGATCAACTGTGTGTCCCATACTTCTGGTCGACCTCTTTCATGGTGGGATTGGAAATCCTACTTTGGAAAATTCTGCCCAATACTACTTCCATTAAATTCAAACAGCACACCAGATTTATTCATGCTTGTATACATACACATTTATACCACTATTCTTATTTACATAGCTGTAAAGAAGATGTATTGAATTGTTTAACAGTCTAAGGGAGTAAAGCTCAGCTTTGCAACAGTGTAAAATCAGCTGCAGCCAGTCTAGCAGTGGAGCCTGGACTGAAGTCTGGGTTCTTGCCAGGACCAGGCTGAATGGCAGATGTGAAAACTCTGAAGGGGTTTCTGAGGTGGATATGGCAAGGGTAAGGGGAAACACGGGTATAGGAGCAAATTTGAGGAAATGTATCAACAGCAGCCCCACCTGACTAAACATCATCTGGCCCAGTAAGATCTGCTGAGCTGGACATTTGGTGCAGCATTCCACCACTGCAGATACAGTTGCAATGCAGGCTGAGGGAGGCTTTTAAGTGGCCATGAATTGACCACTGATGGGTTTCCATTGGGCTGTTGGCAAATGGGAAAGTGTTCTTGTCAATCATATGGCACTCAAGGCAGTTACACAATTACATTCTGGGCAGAAAGGAAATATCTAGGTTTCCGCCTCCCTCCCTTTTGCTCCTTTTGGTCCCCTTTTTCTTTTTCTTCTCCCACCCTTTCCTCTGGCTCTGTGGTATCTGTTTGTTCTCCCAGTTGGTGTAGAGCCAAAGGAGGCAGGTAAATGACTACTTTGTGTTGGTATTTGCCAAACAGAAGAAATTGGTGGAACGTGATCTCACAGAAGAAAGTGTCAAATTTCTAAGCTAAGTCGCTATTGTAAAGGAAGGGGTATTGTGCTTCTTAAAAAGTGTTAAAGTAGATACGTCCCGGGTCCTGATTTGATTTATCCCAGAGTATTGAGGGAAGCAAGAGAACAAATTTCTCAAGCATTGGCAGACAACTTTGTGTCCTCTTTAGCCACAGGTGAGGTCCCAGAGGACTAGAGAATAGCCAATGTTGTCCCATTGTTTAAGAAGGGTAACAGGGATAATATTGGAAATTACAGGCCTGTGACCCTCACATTGGTGGTAGGGAAATTATTAGAAAACATTCTCAGTGACAAGGTTGTACACATTTAGAAGCAAATGGACTTACAAACAATAGATGGCATGGTTTTGTGCAGGGGGGAGTTCATGCCTCACTATCTTGATTGAGTTTTTTGAGGAAGTGACAAAGATGTTTAATGAGGGAAAAACGGTTAATCTTGTCTACATGGACATCAGTTAAGCCTTTGACATTTTCTGTCATTGCAGACTGGTACAAAAGGTAAAGTTATAAGATATCAGGGGTGACCTGGCTAGCTGGATACAGAACTGGTTTTGTTAAAGGAGACAGAGGGAAGCAGTGGATGGATGCTTTTCAGAATGGAGAGTTGTAACTAGTGGTGTTCCACAGGGATCAATGCTGGGACCTCTGTTGTTCCTGATCTACATAAGTGATTTGGAGGAAATCGTAGCTGGTCTAATTAATAAGTTTGCGGATGATACAAAGATTGGTGGAGTTGCAGATAGCAAGGAGAATTATCAGAGAATACACCAAGATATAGATCAGTTGGAGGCATGGGCAGAAAAATGCCAAATCAAGTTTAATTCGGACAAATGTGAGGTGATGCATTTTGAAAAGTCAAGTACAGGTGGAAATTATACAGTGAATGGCAGAACCCTTAGGAGTATTGGTATGCAGAGAGATCTGGGTGTGCAGGTCCAGATAGCACTGAAGGTGGCAGAGCGGGTAAATAAGGTAGTAAAAAAGGCCTATGGCATGCGTGCCTTCATTAAAAAGGGCATTGTATACAAGGATGGATGAGCTAGGCTGCAGCTTTGTAGAACTTTAGTTAGGCCACACTTGAAGTATTGTGTGTAGTTCTGGTCACCACACTACCAGAAGGATGTGAATGTTTTGGAGCAAGTACAAAAATGGTTTTCCAAGATGTTGTCTGGTATGGAGGATTTTAGCTATGAAGAAAGGTTGGCTAGACTGGGTTTTGTTTTCACTGGAATATAGGAAGTTTAGGGATGACCTCATAGAAGTTTATAAGATTGTGAATGCCACAGATAGAGTGGAAGGTATGAGCCTTTTTCCCAGGGAGGGGAAATTACTAGGGGACGCAGATTCAAGATGTGAGGGGAGAAATTTGAAAGAGATGTATGAGACACGTTTTTCACACAAAAGGTGGTGAGTGCCTGGAACGCATTGCCAGAGGACGCGGTGGAAGCAGACAAAATAGCTCAATTTACAAAGCACCTGGACGTATACATGATTTGGAGGGAATTAAAGGGATAAGGATCCTGCGAGTGAAGACAGTTTTAATGTGGAAGGGTAAAATGTATAGGAGCAGGCTTGTAGGACCAAAGGGCCTATTCCTGCGTTGTATTGTTCTTTGTTCACACATGCCTTATTCCAGGACAGATTGCAAGTGCATTCATGTCTGCGAGCAAAAATAAAGTCACAAAAATTCCTTGAGAACTTATCACTTTACTTCCAATAGAGTTTGAAACTTGCAGTAACCAAGGGAAGCATCAAACTCATACGGAACCATAGCAACAGCCAGAAGAAATCAGCCAACAACTACCTCAGGAGTAGTTGACAATCCTGTTAAATAGCAGGAGTGCTTCCTGCTGTACTGAATGCACATTCAATCAACTGCAGTTAAAAAACAATGGCCTTGATAAGCGGATGGCCAGATATTCTTTGGAACAGTTTAGGCTGGAGTTGTGTGTTCAGGACATCTCCAAAATCTCAACGTGTCTAACTCTGAGGAAAATGTCCATGAAGCTGAGGATTCTTCCGTGTCTACAACCCTCCAAGAAAGCCCCCTATTATTGGTGAGTTCAGAAGGTTCTGTCACACTTAAACTTAATAATTGCCAAGTAAAGTTAGAGGATTAAACATCCTCTAGGTGACGGCCTTGTGGTATTATCACTAGACTATTCATCCAGAAACCCACTGATGTTCTGGGGACTCGGGTTCGAATCCCACCATGCCAGATGGTAGAATTTGAATTCAAGTAAAAAGTCTTGACTAAGAATCTACTGATGACCACTAAACTACTGCCGATTGTTGCAAAATCCCATCTGGTTCACTAACGTCCTTAAGGGAAAGGAATCTGCCATCCTTCCCTAGTCTGGCCTACATGTGACTCCATACCCACAGCAATATGGTTGACTCTGAACTGCTCTCTGAAATGGCCTAGCAATCCACTCAATTGTGCCAACCTCTGCAAAGTCTTAAAGGAACAAAGCTGGATGGATCAGCTGGCATCAACCTAGGCACCGGAAAAGACAAGGGCATAAATAGCCCTGTCAACCCTGCAAAGTCCTCCTCTCTAACATTTGGGGATTAGTGCCAGACTTAGGAGACCTGTCTCACAGACTAGTTACGCAACAGCTTGACATAGTCATACTCACAGAATCATTACCCTACAGACGCCGCCATCACCATCCCTGGATATGCCCTGTCTTACTGGCAGGACACGCCCAGAAGAGGGAGCGCCTCGGTGTTATACAGTCAAGAGGGAGTTGCTGTAGGAGTCCTCAATATTGACATTGGACCCCATGAAGCCTCATGGCTTCAGGTTAAACATGGGCAAGGAAATCTCCTGTTGATTACCACATAGCATCCTCTCTCAGCTGATCAATCAGCACTCCTCAATGTTGAACAACACTTAGAGGAAGCAAGGATGGCAAGGACACAAAATATACTCTGGGTGGGGGATTTCAATGTCCACCACCAAGAATGGCTCAGCAGCAGTCCTACATATCAAGATGGTCAGGTCCTAAAGGACATAGCTGCCGATGGAACTGACAAGAGGGAACAACATACTTGACCTCATTGTTACTAATCTGCCAGCTGCAGTTGCATCTGTCCATGACAGTAACAGTAAGAGTGACCATTGTATAGTCTTTGTGGAGACAATGCCCTGCCTTCACATTGAGAATAACTTCACTGTGTTGTGCAGCACTATCACAGTGCTAAATGGGACAGACTTCATACAGACCTAGCAACTTAAGCCTGGGCTTACATTAGACGGCCATCAACAACAGCAGAATAGTACTCCAGCACAATATGTAACCTCATGGCCTGGCACATCCCCCTCTAACCATTACCATCAATCCAGGGAATCAACCTTAGTTCAATGGAGACTGCAGGAGGGCATGCCAGGAGCAATACCAGACATACCTGAAGATGAGGTATCAACCTGGTGAAGCCACCAAACATGACTACTTGCATGCCAAACAGTGAAAGCAGCAAGTGCTAGACAGAGCTAAGCGATCCCACGACCAATGAATCAGATCTAAGCTCTGTAGTCCTGACATATCCAGTTGTGAATGGTGGTGGACAATTAAACAACTCACAGAAGGATGAGGCTCCACAAATATCTTCATCCTCAATTATGTAAGAGCCCGGCACATCAGTGCAAAAGATAAGGTTGAAGAATTCACAGCAATCTTCAGCCAAAAGTGCCGAGTGAATGATCCACCTCGGCCTCCTCCAGTGGTCACCATTCTTCAGCCAATTCGATTTAATCCATTGATATCAAGAAATGGTTGGAGACACTGGATACTGTAAAGGCTACAGGCCCTGGCAACATTCTGGCAGTAATACTGAAGACTTGTGCCCCAGAACTTGCTGCTCCTGTGGCCAAGCTGTTCAAGCACAGTTACAACACTGGTATGTACCCAACAACATGGAAAATTGCCCAACTTTGTCCTCTACACAAAAAGCAGGACAAATCAACCCAGCCAATTACTGCCCCATCAGTCTACTATTGACCATCAGTAAAGTGATGGAAGGTGTCATCAACATTTCTATCAGGCAGCACCTGCTCAGCAATAACCTGGTCAGTGACACCCTGTTTGGGTTCTGTCAGGGCCACTCAGCTCCTGACCTCATTACAGCCTTGGTTCAAACATGGACAAAAGAGCTAAATTCCAGAGGTGAGGTGAGAGTAGCAGCCCTTTACAGTAAGGCTGCATTTGACTGTGTGTGGCATCAAGGAGCCTGAGCAAAACTGAAATCAATGAGCATCGGGGGCAAATGCTCCGGTGGTTCGCGTCATACCTGACACATTGGAAGATGGCCGTGGTTGTTGGAGGTCAATCATCTCAGCGTCAGGACATCTCTGCAGAAGTTCCTCAGGGTGGTGTCCCAAGCCCAACCATCTTCAGCTGCTTCATCAATGGCTTTTCCCCCATCATAAAGTCAGAAGTGGGATGTTCGTCAATGATTGCACAAAGTTCAGCACCATTTGCGACTCATCAGATAGTGAAGCAGACCATGTCCAAATATCACAAGATCTGGACAATATCCAGGCTTGGGCTGACAAGTAGCAAGTGACATTCGTGCCACACAAATGCCAGGTTATGACCATCACCAATAAGAGACAATCTAACCACTGTCCCTTGACATTCAATGATGTTACCATCACTGAATCCCCCATTATCAACATTCTGAAGTTTATCATTGACTAGAAACTCAACTGGGCTCACAATGTTAACACAGCGGCTATAAAGAACAGACCAGAAGCTAGGAATACTGCAATAACTCACCTCCTAACTCCTAAAATCCTGTCCGCCATCTACAAGGCATAAGTCAGGAGTGTGATGGAATATTCCCCACTTTCCTGGATGAGTTCAGCCCCAACAACACTCAAGAAGCTTGACACCATCCAGGGCAAAGCAGCCTGCTTCATTGACACTACATCCACGAGCATTCACTCTCTCCACCCTGGCCAATCCACCTCTTATAGATTTCTAGGTTTTTAATCTCCTGTCCAAATCAAGGTCACTCATTTTTGGAGGGTAAAAGGTCTCCCAAAGTTATTCTGAGCATGACATTAGTGGAGTGTAATTAAAAGTGTGTTTCACCATTTTCTTCAGAATTTCTTCAGGGACTAAGGCAGTTATTTATTATTCTAAGTCAAACTACATGGAGAAACCATGTCACGGCAAAGGAAAATGCTGAATCTAATGCCCCAGGGATCATAGAATCATAGAATCATTGCATCGTTACAGTATGGAAACAGATCCTTTGGCTCAACAAGTCCATACCGACCCTCAGAGCATCCCACCCAGACCTATCTGGTAGCAGCAGTGTGTACTATCTACAAGATGCACTGCAAAAATTCACCAAAGATCCTCAGACAGCACCTTCCAAACCCATGACCACTTCCATCTAGAAGGACAAGGGCAGCAGATATATGGAAATACCACCACCTCCACGTTCCCCTCCAAGTCACTCACCATCCTGGCTTAGAAATATATCATCATTCCTTCACTGTCGCTGCATCCAAATCCTGGAATTCCCTCCCTAATAGCAATGTGGTCAACCCATAGCAGGTGGACTGCAGCAGTTCAAGAAAGCAGCTCAACACCACCTTGTCAAGGGCAACTAGGGATGGGTAGAAATGCTGGCCAGCCAGCGACACCTACATCCCACAAATGAATAGAAAAAAAAATCTACTGCAACTACTGATAACAATTAAATTAAAGGCTATTAAACTGAATCCTAATTCACCACTAATGCTCTCCCCATCGACACATCCCCAATCCATGGCACCCACTGATCAGACCATACTCCAATTCTGACTCAATAATTCCCACTTCCTGACCCAACAGGCCCACTGTTCTGACCTTCACCACCCCACCACCGAAACCCGAGAAACTTGTTCACCCATCCAATCTTCCATAGAGTTATGGAGACACTCCATACCATTTAAATAATACCATGGGTTCTAGACACTCTTGGCAACAGTGAAAAACTGGAACATAATAAAATGGGACAAAAATAAGATAACTTTCAGGCATTTATCAAAAGAACATTCTGAAGTAGATTGCTAATCTTCCTACCTTGCTGCCAATTTTCATACCCCTTCAAGGTTTCTGTCCCCTAGAGCCCGTTTAGTGAGAGGGGAAAAGTATTCAAGCCTGATGTTCTTGGTACTACCACATAAAAATTGCTCCGAAATCTGGTAGACAACGTACTCCACTTCATCATCTAGTCCAACATCCCAACTCATGTAGTTCTCTGCAATCTAGCCAGCTTCTTCTTATTGTTGGCTAAAGCTTGATCTTGCTTTTTTTATACTATCAGAGTTTTTTTTACATATTGCAGGAATATATCACTGTCAATATTTTACGAGTAATTTTTTATATTTTGCTCTTTAGTATTTTGCAGTGTTGTGATTACCAATCTCTACTGGAGGTTGTCTGAAAATTACATGGTGTAGTGCATTCCTGTTAAGTGTATAAATAATTTCCACGATAGTTTTATACACATATCGGGAGTTTTCACATAAGAGATGATACAAAACACTGTGGGACAAAAATAATTTATTCGCTAACATGCTGTTTTATGTTTACAGTGATATGCCAATTTTGAGTCACTTAAGGAGCTTACAGCATGTTATTTTGGATGGTTATACTCTAGCAGTGAACAATTAAGTTGCCTTTGCATGAGTAGTGAACGTAGACTATAAACTTATGCATTGAGAAGAAATTCAAGTTTATGATTGGATATTTACATGCAAGTCAAAGAAAGGGATCATAAGATATTTTACACACTTAATAGATGCCTGTAGATTATTTTTTTCTTTTTGTGATTTACTGATATGCTTAATATTTCCACCTGAAAGATCTGACATTATGATCATAACATCATATGATCTCCTGTACGCCTTATGTTGGAATAGGGCTAGGAAGCTAGGTAAAGCATGATATTGTAGAGCAATAGCACAACCATTAGCACTTCAGTATTTAAGGAGCTATTGAGTTGCATCAGTTCAGCTTATTTTAGGCATGAGGACTTTTATCATAAATTAATTTCCACATCTGTCAATAAATTAATTGACTTGCACACCAATACATTGGCCACATGTTTCAAAGGTGTTGAAAAATTAGTAAGATAGCTGATTAGCTTTTGTACAATTGAATTGTTGGAAAACAGTAAATTGACTTTTTTCTGGAGTTTAGGCTGCATGAAACTTCCCTTTGTTACAAAGTAAGTGCATGTGGAAGATTATCCAGCATATCTTAGTTCATGCATGATGACATACAATTATTCCCCCGCAACCACTGCCCCTACCTCATCTCCAATGTAGCATACAATAGTATTTCACTCATTTTTCCATATTTTCCCCTCCAGTAGTGAACCCAGAAGACTATTCAATCTATTAGTATTAATCACCCAATGTGTGAAGAAGAACTAGTTCCTAAATTTGCCTTTTACTAATTTAGCACATATATCATTTTGTTGTAATTTCAGAGGTTAGTTGAAATATCACGCATTTTCTGCTTTAATCTTTTCTATTCCATTTACCATCTTGTATACTTCAGTAAGGTTACGACAAACACTACCTTCCCAGGCTTAAGAGGGATAATAGGAACTGCAGATGTTGGAGAATTTGAGATAACAAGGTGTGGAGCTAGATGAACACAGCAGGGCAAGCAGCACGTTAGGAGCAGGAAGGCTGACGTTTCGGGTCTAGACCCTTCATCATATTCTGATGAAGGGTCTAGGCCCGAAACATCAGCTTTCCTGCTCCAAAGATGCTGCTTGGCCTGCTGTGTTCATCCAGCTCTACACCTTGTTATCTCATTTTCCTAGGCTTAACAGCTAAGGTTATTTCCAGTCTTTTCTCTCACCTCTGACACAATGGGTCAGCTCTATGACCCTTTTCTGAATTACTTTAATGTTTGAATGTGTTCCTTATGCTTTGCTGACCTAACCTAACTCAGATATGATATTCAAAGTGCGACATGGCTGGAACACTAATAAATTTAAAGAGACAGAAACAGAAATTATTGGAGAAACTCAGTGGCTCTAACAATATCTCTGGAGAGAAAGCAGAGTTAACATTTCCGATGTGACCCTTCTTCAGAACGGCTTTCTCTGACTGGAACTCAGCTGATTTGGCCTCAGCTGTGTTAATTGCTACTCTGCATTAATTGGATATTTCAAGTTTATTATGGCTTCTAGGTCTCCCTCAACTCCATCCTCAGCTATTGTAGAAAAGTTCATGGAGTAACTAAAATGCCTACTTCAACGAACTGTAGTTTAATACCATCAATGTTATACATCTGGCATTGTCGTATGATTGTTCAACTTATATTGTGTTCTTGAGCTGTTACTGCAGAGTTCACCTTTTCATGCATTGAGTGGCTAGAATCTGGAATGCATTGCTTGGGAGCAAAGTGGAGACAATTTCAGTCAGGACTTTCAAAAGTGAATTGACAAACTGTCAGAAAAGAAAAGATTTGCAGAGCCATAGAGAAGAGGCAGATAACCAAGACTAGCTGACGAACTCTTACAAAGAGCTAGCAAAGACATGCTGGGCCAAAAAGCCTCATTCTGTGCTACAGTAATTCAACGATTTGGTATCTTTTGAAAATGCAAGTAATCTATTTTGAATTTTTGATCCAAGACCTTGAGATAAAAACTCCTTTCCTCTGGGTGCTCTGGTTTCTCCCACAGTCCAAAGATGTGCAGGCTAGGTGGATTGGCCATGCTAAATTGTCCGTTGTGTTCAGGAGTGTGTAGGTTAGGTGGGTTATAGGAGGATGGGTCTGGGTGGGATGCTCTGAGGGTCGGCGTGGACTTGTTGGGCCAAAGGGTCTGTTTCCATACTGCAACGATTCTATGATTCTATGATTCTATGATCCCTGGGGCATTAGATTCAGTATTTTCCTTTGCCATGACATGGCTTCTCCATGTAGTTTGACCTAGAATAATAAATAACTGTCTTAGTCCCTGAAGAAATTCTGAAGAAAATGGTAAAACACGCTTTTAATTACATTCCACTAATGTTATGCTCAGAATAACTTTGGGAGAGCTTTTACCCTCCAAAAATGAGTGACCTTGATTTGGAAAGGAGATTAAAAACCTAGAAATCTATAAGAGGGTCCAATAGCTTTGAATGTGCCAAGTTCTGATAAAAACAGATGTGGGACTGGAGGCGAGCAACCAAGCTGCCCACAAGTGGTGGGTTTATATTTCAAATAGTTCAAATCTTTTTCTTTCAATAATATTTCCACTTGTACCTCAGTTGGCCAAGTTTCCATGGCCTTAGGAAAACTGACAGGAGAAAGGAAGTGAGAACAACTGATTCTATGAATGCTGTGAGAGCACTGCTTTCCGTCCAGTAAGAGAAGTAATGTTTTCTCCAACGAGTTGCCAGAAAATGATCAAGCATCAGTCCATCCCATCTAATAACCAAAATATCTTGACCACCATCTGCTGACACCCAACCATCAACAACCCACCTCCCCCAAAAAATCTATCTGAATCTACAATCTCTTGGAACTCCCACCTGGACTCAGGTCAGCTCAGCTGCAGCTGTATGTATCCAGCTTTCCCTCCCAGCAAACAGCTAACCTGCCAACCCAGTCTCCTGGCCACCCTTCTGCTCCGGTCATTTCCTCTTCGTTTCCAAGCTAATATCCATCCAGTGGTTGATACGCTGCATCAGACAAAAGTAATATTCATTTGCTTTGCTGTTTTTCTAACTTATTAGTTTTCTGGCATTTAATGTTTGTGCTGCTCGATTACGATACTGTATGAATTCCTCAATCCTGTGATTGGCACTATATTAAAGACTCTATCAGCAATCAAATATGAGAGTAGTACTGGGTCCTTAAACTAGTCTAGCATCATAGAAAACCCCAGATAACAAAACTTTCAACATGGAAAATCATCCCTGAGATCATCAAGGTGTAGTCAGAAATGAAGGGACGCAGAGCCTGAAAGGAAAGTATTAGGAAGATGGACTGAAAGCTTCATCAGAGAAGAGGATATTAAAGAGTTTTAAAATCAGAAAGTAGAATGGAGTCAGTGGGATTAAGTCCAATTGCCAATGTTTGGTCAAATGCAGGGAATTCATACTAGACTATAATGGGAAGAACAGAGGAGTGTAACAACATAAGAGGTAGGAGCCTTTCAGCTCTTCAAGCCTACTTTGCCAGTCAATGATCTGTTATGGCTTTAATTCCACTCTACTGTCTTCCCTTAATAACCCTTGACTTCCTTGTCAATTAAAAACTTGTTTAACTCAGCCTTAAGTATATTTATCGACCCAGCCTCCACTGCACAGTGCAGAGAGATCTGTGCACGCTAGTGACACAAAGAGAGAAGAAAATCCTTCTTAGATCTTCCCAAAATGGGACCTTTTATTTTGAAATTGTACCCATTGTTCTAGATGCCCCCATGAGGGGAAATATCCTTTCAGCATCTACTCTGCCAAGCTCCTTTAAAATCTTTTGTGTTCCAATAAGATAACCTCTCATTCTTCTCTGCTCCAATCAGGTCTAAGTATCCACGTAATCAGTCTTTCCATAAGAGGCCAACTATCTCGTCCCAAGAACCAGCCAAGTGAATTTTACCTGCATTTCCTTTCTTGAGTAACGTGACCAAAACTGGTCGCAGTATTGTAGATATTGTGCAGTTGTAGACTTCCATGACTGCATGGAAAGTGATAGGGGCATCAAGGTCAAGAAATAATATAATGAACATTTTAAATTGGGGGAGTTAGGGGCCAGGGAGATAATGTAAGCCATCCATATGCAAGACTCAGTGTGGACAGCATAGGTTTGAATGAACTGAAGATTATAGGAGATGATAGTATCCCTTTCATATTCCAATTTAGATGATCTGCCTGTGCTTCGTGGTAGATATACTGGATTAACAGCCCACTCCAATTGCCAAGCTATTCCAAATGCATGGAAATTTGCCAACAGAACAGTAATAAGGCTCAAATGGAAATTGTTTCAACATTGGATCACTTCCTTCCTACACGGTAGAAGCAGTCACACAAACAGTCCCCCATTGAATTATTTCCCTTAGACACTTGTTCCAAAGGTCCCCTTAACATTACTGATTTGGAAGAAGTAAAACTGATGATACCATTTAAAAATAAAATGCATCTTACGGCACTTTCTAAATAAGAACCAAGTTTATACAAAACAAAAATTACCTCTCAATTGTATCTTCTGGCTCCATGATTTTCACTACTTCTCACAGAGGAAATTATGTAGCATAAAAATGTGCATGATTTACAGCCAATTAGTATGTATAGATCTATAATTTACATGAGAACACTAATTGGACAGCACAACCTAACTGTGGAGCAATTTGTATCCTCTGAGAGCTGAAAACTGACTTTGCGCTGCATTTGCGTCCTTTTAGGAGCAAATTTAACAATTAATTACTTAACTGTTAGATTCATCAGTACAAAACTTCTGCATATAAGGTTAAATTACCATGCATGGATAACCATTGTTTTTCAAGTGTTGGAGCATTTGCGTTTTCACATGATTTCAATTTAGGAAAGATAAAGATGATAAAGCAAACCCGGGCCTTTTCAAACTTGAATTTTAATCAAGGTCATAAATAGGTGACCAGTGTTTCTTCTCACACTGAAGGAATGAGTTAAGAGACAAAAGGAGGATAGTGGTAGAAAATTATTCAGCACAGCAACCACAGATCTAATGAGAAATTCAAGGTGAATGTGTGTTTAAAGGAACTGGAGCTCGATGCAGCTATGGGTGCTTTATCTAAGATTGAAGTTATGGCTACAATGTTAGTGCAATGCCAAAATGACTGGTGACCTACCAAGAGCCCCTTAACTGATTTTAATGTTGTCATTAAAAAGTGAGACTAAAGAAAAGTGCCCCATTTCTATAGATATCAACCCATATATACTCAAAACACAAAATGATATAGCCTGGTAGACTGTCGGCATATTAAACCTTCAGTGCAAAATGCTGTTCTAGCAGTTCTTAAAAATGCACATGAGGAAACAGCCTTTTATCTGAAAATAAACCATTTCTTGTCCCTTGTTTCATTCTGACCTGTAAAATCACATTCATTCTTCTGTTGTCTCCTTACGAAGAAGGAAACAAAACAGCAGACACTTTCACTGAACTGATGCCAACAAAAACGTGAAGATGCGTCAGCAACTCTATTGTGCTGGTAAAAGTAAATAGTATATCCTGAATTTTCATAAAGGTAGAGAGGATCTCTGCCTTAGCCAAAATGGTGCCACAACCCCAAGACCAGAATTACCAACCATGAATCCACTTGCCACTTTTTTTCTGGAAAGTAAGGGGCAACAGGAGTAGGTCGTGGTAATCATATCCTTAGTCCACAGAGGCGTACACACTGTTAAAGCATTGCTGTCTTCAATTAAATCCATGTTTTACTGATAAGATGTCTAAAACAAAATTTGTCAAGAAAGTCAGGTAAAGATCTAAATTAGCCAGCGTTCTCTGGAGAATTAGGGTAACTTCTTGGAGAGATAGTGTGTCCTTTTTGAGCAAATAAAGATCTACCTTTGGAAGAGGTTAGGACTGCCAAGTGCTTTTTGGACTTGTGAACTGTAGATATGAATGCCTGTAAACTCACTTATATTGTCAAGCTCATTGGAGTTGCAAAAAGGAGTATTTCAAGCTATAAAGGGAATCACCAGAACTATCCAAGGAATGGTCAGGAAAACTGTCAAGCTGTCAAGTAGTTTAAACTACCCAACCTTCAATTTAGATTATATAAACCCTGCTTTTTAAAGAAAAAAGACAATACTTGCTATTTCACTTCTTAACAAAAGCCTGTGGAATATCATTGAAGAATGTTTGCTGCATGACTGATTCTACAACCTATTTTCAAAGTTGGGGCCCGCCAATTCACAATTTGATTCACAGCTCCAAGAGCTCAGAAAGTTTTTGAAGTGGAATTAGAAACAGAAATTCTCACTTTTAGAAGGGAGTTAAGGAGTTGAAGGAAGTTATATATTGTGAAGGCATTTTATCAATATTAACGAATAGATGCTTGGTACTTTATCCTATTTCATCCTTCATGGGTTCTGAAGTTTGTCATATTAGATATTGGGTGAGATGGCACTGGGGTTGCAAGGGAAAAGAGTGGTGGGTGGGAGAGCACAGTTTGCATGGGTCACCTCTATGTTGAGTAGGGACCATATTGTACCATGACGTGTGAGTGGAAGGGCAAAGATTGTCATGCAGGTTTTGAGGGCATGAGGTGGGCATGGGTTGGCAAGGATTAGATATAGAGAATGTGTGAGCAGGTGAGAGAGCATGAGCGCTGGATGGTTGTCTTTTGGGATGAAGTTTCAAAGCACCAAGGCAGCTCTTTTTAAAAAGGTATCCTGCACACCCATCAGCCACTGTGGCTGCCTCGGAAGTCCTTCTGGAGACATTGAACCCAACTCTAGTTAACACCTGTCCTCTGCGATGAAAGTCCAATGACCTGGAGCATTTTTTCTTCAGTCGGATTTGCAAGAAATTTAATCAGGAGTGAAAATTCATCCTTTGATATTGAGCAGTATTTTGGAATTTACATCGTTGATTATCAGTAAGAATTTCTTAAAGTCTTCATTGTTATCACCGATTTATCTGACTTATTGCCATTCTGGGCTGATACTCTTGTCAGAATTGCCCTAATAACTCCTTCATGCATTGTTAATCTTTGTTCCACTCATGGTTTTCTCAATACAGTAGTATTAAAATTAATGCAACTGATATTTTCCGCAGGTTTCACCCTAAAACTTGTTTAATTACACTCCGTCTCTGATCTTCTGAAGTAAGTTAATTAGCCATAATCCACAAGGGACCAGAGGCATTTTGCTCCGAAAAGTGAGAGAGAAGAGAGAGACAAACGGTTATGTAGCCATCAAGCCACCTGAGCTAACTAAGCCCCATGATCTTTTGAATGAATAAACTAATGTTCTGTGTCCCTCAATACTTGCACATACCTATAGATTCACCAGAAAAGCAAATAAATCAGAAAGACAATTGCATTAATTGGGTATATTTTACGATATGTTCTATTTATAGAACATTAGTGAAAAGATTGACAGAAGATCACAATATTAGCTCAGTTGAGGCAATTTTGGAGTAGTCAATGAGTTGTTTAACCTTGGAAGAGCCAGTAGAAACCTGATCCTTTCTAGGACACTGCTGATGAGAACGGGCCTAATAATGGTTCAAAGCTAATGAGAGTTGTATATTGCAAGTGTTTATTTTCAAAATATTCAGTGGCAAAATGGCAAGAAAATTCCTTTAAACATACACACTCATAAATTTTAAATCAGGTGAGAATCAAGGATTCACACTTAGTTGTACACAGCAAAATTTGCTCATTTGACCAAATCACTGAAAGAAATCTAGGCTTTATCTACTGCTTAAATCAGGGTAAACTGACCAATCCAGAAGATTATGTGTTGTTAAATAGACAATTACTGTGCAGACATCAGAAATAAAGTCAATATACTAGACCATTTTCCAAAAAAGTAGAAAGTTATAAAATGTATGAAGCTATAAAGTTGACATAGCACAAAGTGTAAAACTAGTTGGTCTCTTCCAATAATGGATGTTACACACAATAGTCATTAGTCAATATTTATCATATTCATTCAAAGTCAGACATATAACCAAACATCTTTCTTCACAGTTTCCAATCTCTCCATGTGGATCTTGCACATGGACAAATGAAGGGCCTTAGACAATGCCTATGTATTGCTTGGCACATAGTTCTGGACCTCGGAAAGTGCGACTTTGAACATGCAGTAGCAGACAACTGTTTGCACTAGTCCTCGTCATCCGTTAATGCTTATCTCCATGTTTGTACTTGGGGTAGTTCAGAATCACAAAATCTTGCATCACAGACCAACTTGGGATGAATTTGGACAAGATCCTTTGCATCTTCTTCCATGTCTGCTTCATAAAGACAGAGCCCTAAGTAGGTGGAGAAAGGTCTCTTCCCAAACTCAGCCAATTTGAGGGCAGAATGTGAAGGGGGAGAGGCTTCTGATATTTAGGAAGGATCCAAAGGGAAGGGCTCTTCTCACCACTAGCCACTACATCTTGGTGCTCATGCAAAAGTTTTGGCAATTAGGCTTTCTACCAAATGACTTGATGGTCTCCTCAGGGAGCCATTTTACAGAATCCACCATCTCCTTTCCTGTAGATCCTCAAGAATGTTATGTGTGTTACAACTAGGAGAGATGGGGTCAAGTTTCTGCTTTTTTTTTACTCTCGGTTGGTTATAACTTATTTTTGTTTTTACTTTTTAGCATGCATCCATTACACTTCAATTAAATTTAATTAACCAGTTCAAAACTGTACAAGAACCAACCCCAAGACTTTTTTGAGTGAAGTGCAGATTTATTACATACTACCTTCAACAAATAATGCAGCATCAAATACAAACAAATAGATTAACAGTTTCCAAAGAAGAGGGGAGGAATGTGTAGTAGTGACAGAAGAGAAATGGCAAATATAGTTAGAGATCTTAACAGTGGCTTGGGGTCTGAAGTGAAAAAAACATGAGGCCAACTGTAGCTGTTTTCCTATTTTAGCATTGTCAATGTTTATAGGCCATTAAGTTCTCAGTGACCATTCATTTTTCTAAGTTCTTTTTCACCAGCACTGGTTTATGTGATTGAGAGAGAGAAAGAGAGAGAGAGAGAGAGAGAGAGAGAGAGAGAGAGGTGGGGGGGGGGGGGGGGGGGTGGGGGGGGGCTTCCAGATCCCTGCTCTTATCAGTCTATGTTGCTTTCTCTCTTTTTTTTTGCTTAAAGGCTGCTAATGATATACTGTGGTGTCTGTTCCATTTCAATCTTAATAGTTGAAGGCAATCTTTCAACTCTTAGTACATACATTGCTCATGATGTGTGAGTAAAACAAGAAAGGCTGATGACCTGTTTGCTTTGCATAGTGATATTTGCAGAGCTTGAGTTCGCAGTGAGCAATGACTTTTCTAACTAAAACAACTAAATAACTGCAGATGCTGGACACTAGAAACAAAAACAGAAATTGCTGAAAAATCTTATCAGGTCTGGCAGCATCTGTAGAGAGAAAGCATAATTAATATTTCAGGTCCAGGCTCTTTTTTTTAAAGTTGTTTTTCAACCAATACTGAGATATATTGAGAGAGAGAGATAGAGAGAGAGAGAGAGAGAGTGAGAAGAGGTTCCAGAGTCCTTGCTGTTGTAAGTCCACATTGCTTTCACCTTGTTTTTGTTTGAAGGCTGCATTTGATGTACTATTAATTCATGATTCTGGTGTCTGTGTCTTTCTTTTATATCAAACTGGATAGTTGTAGTCTAATTTGTAGCTATGCCCCCTTGCTTGTACAAGGGGGCATAGCTACAAATTGAGGGGAGATAGATTTAAGACAGATGTCAGAGGCAGGTTCTTTACTCAGAGAGTGGTAAGGGCATGGAACGCCCTGCCTGCCAATGTAGTTAACTCAGCCACATTAGGGGCCTTTAAACAGTCCTTGGAAAAGTATATGGATAATGATGGGGTAGTGTAGAGGGAGGGGCTGAGATTAGTTCACAGGTTGGCACAACATCGAGGGCTGAAGGGCTTGTTCTGTGCTGTATTGTTCTATGTTCTATGCTCTATGTTCTATGTAGTCACTTAGAGATAGTATGAATTGCCAATGATGGAGTCTGAGATAACACAGGGTGGGGCTGGATGAACACAGCAGGCCATGCAGCATCAGAGGAGCAGGAAAGCTGATGTTTCGGGTCTGGACCCTTCTTCACATATTGTCTCTTAATGCTTAAAGTTATCATGAAAATATTGGCAAGGTACGAGGTGCAGATTTCTTGTTGCTACACTGATTTTCAGTATCCTTTGATCAAAATGTAAGTTCAAGGGATCCAGTTTTATATATATCATATTGGTTGCCTGAGCTTGTCATTTCATTGCCACAGCCATTTTAGGTTTGTGGTGTCCTTTTGGAAAGCATTTTCAGTTCATAAAAATCTCAGATAATAAAGTCAAATGATGAAAGTTGAATATCGGTTGTCCACTTTCACCATGTTTGTAACAGTGTGGACCACTGCTTATCAGGAATGTGGTCAAAGCGTTTTTATCAATAAACAAGGGACAGATTGTACTGCTGAATTCGACTGATTATAGTGCATGGCTATATGGCCAGATTGAATGCTTTCTACACTGGGAACAGCTTGAACCTCAGCTCAAAATGACACTTGGTGTGCGTGTATTGAAGGTCAATGAACAGCTTGCAATATCTACACATAAAGGTGGCCATCATGAACACAGTGGTGTTTCCCATTTTATCTAGAAATGTGTAGACCCTATCAAAGACACAGTTATTTTCAATCTCTGGATAAAGTGGAATATAACTCAAATATTTGCTGTGGCACAGGATTGAGATACAGCATGGACCACACCTGTGCCATGTACAGTGAGAATGAAAATGATTTGCATCTGCTGACCATGATGCTCTAGCAATGGGGACGAAGTTATTTTTAATCATGACCACGTTACCTTTTACTTTTTAATGCTCCCACTTTGAACTAGCTACTGATGTTCATCAACGCACATGCTGATAACAAACACAATTCAAAGTCAGTGACCATCTATGTCCAGGGAGTCCTCACCTGAGCATGCCTGGTGCCTAAAATTGTCTGCTTACTTATGTTCATATTTTTTTCTAATGGGCTCCATGAAAGTTTCAGTACAACACATGATCAAAAAGGGGAGAGAGAGGTGGTGGTGTCAGACTCCGGATTTCATTTGAAAGCTTTTTGATCACCATCCTTTGTTTGAAATATTTTTGTAGAACAGCTGGATCCAATTGTAGAATCACTCCCAAAACCCCATGTTGGAGAATAGCTCCATCATACAGGTATGTAGTTTTCTCTCAAACACCTTCTGGTGCATACTGATGAGGCAGGTATAGAAACATAGAAACTAGGAACAGGAGTAGTATCTTGCCCACTATGCACAGAGGCGATCTTCTTCCTGAAGAGACAATCATAGATCTTCTTATTGGGTACAATGGAGATTTGATCAGGGCAAACTCGACCCAATCATCAAAGGCTGATTTCTTGGATCTTTTAGAAGAAACTATCAGAGGACTATCATTGTGGGTAGCAGTCTGGCTGAGGCCAAATGATCAGTGCCATTAGAGACAGCCAATTCCAAATGCACAGGTATCATGTTACACAAATTCATTTGAGTGATCTCCAATATGTTTGAAAATGTTAGGTGCTAAAATTATGGTATTTTGGTATGATTTTGGCAACAAAATACTTGAACTGCAGTTTTTTAAAAAATATTTATGTATTTTGTGTATTTTGCATGAAATCATTTGAATATTTAGATCAAATAACAACAGGAAGATTTCATTTCCAAGGAGAAGAGTGGCTGCATTGCTAATTTAGGGGCCCAATATCATTGTATCATTCTGAAATGATTAATGGTTTAATAGAGCATTTGTGTGGGTGTCTTCAAGGACTCGTGCTCCTTTTTAGGGAGAAGTCACCATGTTCATTTTAGTGGGGGGGATTCATTGTCTTATTAGCACAGCTACTGACAGATACAAAGCTTTATGTGCATAAAGTAACTCCCTACTCACGCTGATTATGGCAAAAGGCACAGCATTTGTTCGTATATCACCCCTTTAAATTGGCCAAGCATATTCTTTCTAGAACCATTACAATTCATGTTTTCAACACTTACTCTGCTGTAAATGCACCACTGTATGTCTGTAAGTGTAGTTTAGTCCCACTGCGAATGATATAAAATCAAGCCTGTATTATTTTGTACACATACTTTGTACAGCTGACACCAGAAAGTGTGACCTTTTCCCCATTGTAATGCATTTTAAAGCATCAAGATAGCAGCCAACATCTGGTAGCCACAAAGCAATATATTGGTTGATATTTATCATGTTGTGACCGAAGATCACAGTAAGCGCCCTTCACAAAGTGAATACCAATAACACTCTGTGTTCCTTACACAAAGCCAGCACATTTTAGCTATTGTTCATAATATGTAAGACATTGAAAAGCAACATATCACACCATCTTTAGCAGTTTAATATGTCTGCTATAGAGTCAATGTTAGGCATGAAAGACATACTCCTTTCTCAATACTTTAGATTAAAACTGCTCTCCTTTGCCAGAATATATATATTTAATAATTCCATGAGAATTCCCTCTATGCCTTACATTGTTTTCATTCTACAATGCTATTTATCAAATTAATATGTTGCTTTAATTGTCCCAACCTTGCAATTATACTCTAATATCTTAAACAGAGCAGGGAAGTTTTGTCTACTATAGGAGAACAAGCTAAACAGAGGAGCTAATGGGTCAATCAACATCACATCACTCAGGGTCAATACAGCATTGACATTTGAACGGTAACATCCAAATATTACTGGTTCAGTAATATGATAAAGGTACTGTGGATTGAAGCAGATTTGACCATCTCAGCTGTAGCATTGATGGACTGTGCTTCTAATTGACATTTTCATTAGTGTTAAATTTATGCTCCATTTTCTCTCTTTGTATCTGGCAATTCATTTGGAAAGTCAAGAAAATCGAGATCTCCTTCCTAATGAGGCCAGTAAATAGACAAGAACTATAAATGAACTTTTTTAAAATGAACCTGAAAGAAAAGCTTATACACTTTTGTAAACACGTCATAAAATGTATATGTTATATTATACAAATAATTTCAAAACTACTGACTACCATCTAAATACTTACTTTATGCTTAGTTTGTTTTGGATCCTAGTATTAGCAGTATATGAAGATTGTGAGAAATATTGTTTAAAGATTACTAAAATATATCTGAATTCATGGGGAGAATTCACCCAATCCTGGACCTTTCATCCTGTTGAAGTATGTCAGAAAATCATGACTGCTCCTCCACAGCTTTTGACGTGAACTGGTTATGTGCAAAATTTTGGCTGAGGTGTTAGTCTTGCAGTATTTACTTTTACAGCCTAGGCATTACTGTCATTTATTTCAGTTCATAAAAGTTTAACAAACGATGTCAAATTCCTGGCTATGTTCCCAAAATATATCATACAAAAGTCATTTAGTAGTGTAGGAATTGAGAATTGCTGAAACATACACATTTTGCCAAAGATTTTTGTTTTCCACTTATCAGGGCCATTCGCAAGAAATACCAAAATGTTACTGATCATTCAGTACTCTCCTCTCATTCAGTACAAATGTTGTTTTCCCTTGACTTTGGCATTTCTTGTGAATAGTTTTGACAATATATGTCATTTTTAACAACATTTTAAGTTGGGCGGAGAGGAATTTGGGGCACATTAAATGTACAAGGACGTTATCAACTAACATTACCATTCTTTGATAAAGTTTGTGTGTGGGCTATATTGCACACTGCAAACAAATTCACCCTGAGGTTTTTGGACTTTTGCCAATACTTTTACAATCAGTTGTACAAATGAGCCAGTTACTTTATTTGGGTATGATGCCATTATAAACATATTTGAAAAAGTAACATTCTTTTGGCTATTTCACAGAGACACAGCAGATTGTATTGTTTGTTCATGCATATGATCCCTCACTGGTAGCCTTCACTTGCATTAATTGACCTAGGAAGTTGGAAGCTGATTCCAACAGAAGTACAAAGCTCACCAAGGGGTTGTGATTAGGCACCGAGACATTCAAGAGGTTCAGATGCTATTACCGGTATAAATATCTGTATTCTGGGTTTGTGTTAATAATTCAATCGCTTACCTATTAACTTAAATCACACCATAAATTTAATTGTTGAGCTTGAAAAATTCAGGTATACCTAGCATTACTCAGTATTCTGATATTGTGAAAAACTAGCCACCAACACCAACACGTTACGATTAGTAGAACACCATCTTCAAATATATCTCATCATTGATTTTAGAATGCTATTTGAAGATCTTTTCTGAAAACCAACATGAATGTTTTGTACATTCCAAAACTTATGCTACTACAATAGAATTTTGCTGCTTCAAAATATAAATGCATTTTAAAGGTTAATTGTACTCAACAATTAAAGATAAACATTACAACTGATGAAAAAGAAAGCCAACAGAAATAAATGGTTTAAACCGCCAAAAAAAATTAACATTGTTATTAAACAAAAGACAAATAAAAGAGCAGTGTGATAATTAGATTTATGAAGTAATTGAACATGATCAATATTTAGTTATTGGGAAATTAATTGATCAAGATCATCTCTTATTCTTACATAGCATTTCCTTAACCATAATGTACAGCATGTTGTGTTGCTGAATTCAAGAACAGCATCTGATATAAACTTATTGATCACTTCTTGTAAATTATTTTGCTATTTTGTTCAGAATGACAGTTAAACAATTATTTAAATGAGGCAATGTTGATAATTTACTGGAGACTTGATTGTTAATGTACTATAATTCTTACAGTTTCTTGATTCTTAACATTTTATTCCTTTAGGGAAAAATTCAGATACCCATTTCTCATGATCAATTATTTTATTTTAGTCATTTACAACTGAAGTGAGAATCTGTTATTTGGGAAAGCTGAATCACTTTTAAATGTGCTGTATTTCTTTACATACCAGATTCTTTCAGTACACTTAAATCAAGGCATTTACGAATTCAAATGAAGAGCATATTTCAAGTAAGGATGAAACTGAAGGATACTTGGGAATACTTTAAATATTGCAGTCTACTTGTAATTAACAAAAGCAAATCAACACAAAAAAAGTGCTGTTTTTGTTTCTAATGGATTCTAAACACATCTGACAAAGCTGTTACTCCATTAATAAACCAGTTACATAAGTATCAGTGGGTGCCCCGAATGCTTTGCTTGTAAAACAAGAGATCACCTTGGGCAGCTGCCCTGTCTCTGCCATCGTACATGCACTCAAAGCTGATCAGCAGCCATTGTGACAACTTCATTCATCTGCCACCTGCTAGCTGTCAATCAGAGCACAATTCCTGAGGTCACTGACAAGGCTTCAAGACAGCTTGAAATGCACTTGTCAAGCAGCCTTATTGCATGGAAGTTCTTGAATTTTGTTTTCCTTTGAAACTGGAACATATCTCTTCTGTCTGACCTTGTCCTGAAAGAGCTGTGTATTTTTGAATGCTGTGATTTATGGGATTTCTGTCTGAAGGAATCACTCGGGAGAACCATGACACAAAGCCGGTCAGAAACAGTTGAAAATCCGTTGAGCATTTTATGAGGGCAGGTGTGAGGGAGTTGCTCCTTATTTTTAACTATCTTTATTAATAGGTATGACATTGTGAAATAAAGCATTCATTATGGCATTGTTTCACTGCTTAAATAATGCAAAACTCCAAAATAGAACACCTGTTGCCAAAATGTGCTGATATGAATGCCATGGGAATTAATTAACAGTCAATTAGAATTTTTTTCTTATTTTCTCTACTGAAACCACTGCAAACAAAGGTGAAGTTCCATGGATGGTGCATGGTCTACCCTGTCAGCTCCTTTCTTGAAGTGCAAAATGTCGAGTATGTGTATAATTGTCTAACCTTATACCACTAGGGTTTTCAATAGCTGTGCAAATGTACATTGGCACTGTCCAATTCTGTAGCTTGAGTATGTCCTTTGAATTCTAGCAGGGTAATTGAGATAAAAAAAACTGATGACCTAACTTATTTATGTATAAGCCATAGTCGCTAAAGCCATATTGCACGTCTGCTTATCTATAAACAAAAAAAATGATATTTTTCCCAAGTGATTTATCAAAGCATGAACCATGATAACAATCTGTCATTATTACATTTCTACAATGATAGAAAGCCTGCTCAGTATATCCATGAGGAACTGTCTCACTATGTATGAAGTCAGATTTAACAAATGCCTCCAATTTTACATCTTTTTGATGCATTTTGTTGGTTGTCATCTGAAGCCTCAAGGCCAAGTTACATTATTATGTTGAACTTAATCTCAACCTATAAATTGGTCACTTCATATATACATGATGCTCACTTAAAGAAAGCAAGTGTTCTGACAATTTGATGGTTCATGTTTCAATTTTATTAAGATTTACATTTATATGAATGTATCCCTAAAACTCTTTGTGTTGCAATCCCAGCAGTTATGTTGATCACATGGTAGTTTGCAAGATGAATATGAAGGCTCTTAATTAATATAGGGCAGCAACATTAAACGGCACCAAGGACAAATCTCCAGTGTTCAGCTGTCCCATGCAGGAAAACCACCCCGCACCCTACCAGTATGAGTGCAAGGGGTGGAGAGGGGAATTGCACAGCTTTTCCCAACCTAAGCACATCCTCATTTGCACGGGACTCAGCAGATCTGTAAAAAATATTTTAAGAACTTTGTTCAATACCTCTAAACTTGAACTAATTCCATTTCCAAAATGATTCCTGTTCTGCTACTTAAAACATGGTAACGAAATGTAAAAGACACACATATACTGAAGCTCCAGTGTGACAGTAATTATTTTAAGACAAAACAGAGACTAATTGTAAAGCAGTTCCCGATGTGCTCAATATTTTGAAGAAATACATGCTGCAAAGTTCATTCCTGTAATTACATTTTGCTTAAAAATTTAAATTGAATGAAAGATTCCAATTTGACATTCTCAACACATACAGTGGTGGTTTACAACGCTGTTCTCAAATCACAGTTTGAAATTGATTTCCCTTGCTCAAATGTGCATTTCAGTATTCATTTCTGTATCACTGGCTCAGGTCTCATGAACTTACTTAGTTTTAATTTGCAGTGATTATTTTAAGTAAAATTGGCCTTTGAGTAACTTTCACCTAAATAGTTTCAAATATTATATGCAGGTTAAATCAGTTCAAAGGAATCCTGGAAATGTAAAGCAAACTAGATTAACATTTAATCAAATCTTTATTCTGCTGTTTACTTGAACGGTTGCCTGACAGATGGAACAGTGGGAAGTCATGGATAATATGTGAGAATGCAGTTACTTTACTGCACAATGTCATCATTATCTTCTAGGCCTTGAAGAGGGTGAAATGTGTAAAGGAGGGACAAATATGGTTGGGGAGGGTATGGCAACGCATTATTCTGCGGGCTAACATCAAATTTATCATCATTTCTCATCAGACTGTCTTGAAAAACATGCACATGCAGCTTAACCAATCATTCATCTTCAAGCAGTACTTTCCCAAGTGCCACAAAAGCTCCTCCTCACCCTACCTGACAAGCATGTTCATTAAGAGAAGTAAGCTTCCCAGATCCAGAGCTCAGAAATGGCACAAACATGTTCAGACTGCATTAACCAATCAAACTGAGGTAAGTGGCTGTGCTTTGCGCTGCCAAATCTATTTCCCTGCTGCCTGTCTCTAATCAGGTAGGTAGTGAAGACTCTGCCAGGCTGGTAGTGTCCCAGCCTGTCCTTTGGGGAGATGCTTTATTATCAAGTCCCCGATGAACCACCCCCAACCCCCACTAACCACCACCCCTCGCCCCAACCCCCAGACCTCATGTTCAGCCCCATTTCCTTTAATCAGCCCAAAGCTGGTTTCTCATACCCGGTAAGTGACAAGCCTCAGACTCCTGCTGACTGGATAATCAAAGTCTTGTCAGACCTGTCAATATCCTGCAGATAGGATAGGACATGGTGAGGAGCAGTATCTGAAGCAGCCGCACTCTTCACAGCTCCCACGGAAAAATACAATGCAAAAAACATGAGTAAACGCAACTGGCTGCACTTAATGTTTGTCATAAGGAGGGATTAATCGATTGTACTCCACTGGGACCCAGAACACACAGGCTCCTCTGCTTAGTTAAGAATCTATCCACTTTTTAAATCATGACTCTGCTATAGTTTATAAGACTTGATTTACTGATTACGCTTACACTTACTTTTTGTATAAGATGGACCATTTCTAACCTTTTTAAATTATCTGCTCATCTGATATTTTGATAAAACTTATAAAGTAAAATTTTACTCAAAAGAAATATGAACAAAATTTTTTGTGTTTACTCCCCAAGGTTTGTTGTCATAGTTTTTAGTCAATTAAAATGTGAGTAGCCTAGTATAGTTCTAATTCTTTTATCACAGCAGCCAAGACTTTCAAGCATCTGATGTGTTAAAATGTTGCAAACCACTCATGTAGATGATCTTTAATTTCAAAAGGCCATTGTTCATTTTTGGAAAAGTCCAAAAATACATCAATTTAACCAAAATATTAAGAGATGAAAAGACAATTTCGTAGAAACCAGTAGACTACCATGGGGATGGTAATAGCAATTAATGACATAAACATAATTATGGATAGAATAAACCTGGGTGGTTGTGGGTGTAGCAGAGTGCATGTGCATCTTTTTGCTGGCTTATTTTGATAAAATGTGATGGTTTTACAGAGATGCAGTGTATGAATAGTTTGTCATAATAAGCAGAATATACAGGGTGAGCAGACTACACAGGTGAGCAGACAGTGACAGTACTTATAATTAAAAAGATGGATGAATGACATCAGTTGACAAAAATTACAGGTTTATTCTAGTGCACATTCTGACATCAGAACCAGAAAAATACACAGCTTTTTTTCCCTCTAAAATATACCATAGGTTCAATCCTGCTGTATAAATCTTATAATCCATTAGTGGTAACTGGATCTGATTTATTTGAAAACATCTCTTTTTAAACCCCTTCCAGTGTAGGGTACACACTAATGCAGTTGTGACTTATTTTCTTGAAATAATCTGTTAAGATCCTTTATTCAAAAAGGGTAATGCCTGATTTCTAGCATTTTATTTCATTACTGCAGATGATGTGTCAACCAAGATGTCGAATGAGTAACTCTCGGGCCAATATCTTCTCAATTAATGTTAAAAAAAGAGAGGTTACACAAACTGCAGCGCAAATTCTAGAGAGGACCTTAGTCGACCTTATTTATATTTTAATATTGAACCTGGGTTCAATCTTGTGTCATTCTTGCCAAAGTAACATAAAACCAATATAAAAACACACCCTAGGATTCATGTCTCCATAACTGGCTTTACAAGAGACTGTGGTCAGTTTAAGCATTTAAGAGGTATTCTCAGGATCCTCTGCCATTACTTAATGATATGAACAGGAGATGGAAGATTCAAATGGCTTCATCTCATGTTACGTCACATTCATGCTTGTGTAAGCCTTGCCACTTGTCCAAGATGTCTTGCGCTGACTGCCCTTGTACCTCTGTCACAATACCTCGGCGTTATTTCAGCTGCTAATGTAAAGAAAGTAAAAGTTGGCTTCGAGAAAGTACAACCTGTAAAAGCATTTCTGTACAATATTGCTGCAGACAAATCCCAGGCCATTAGCATTGCAAAACACACCCCTCTTGCAATGCTCTTTCCCAGCTGTCTCCTAGCTCAATTACAGCAGCCAGTTCTGCTGCCAAGCATCTACCATCACAGAAAATCTTACAAATTCTTGGAAATATGAAAGGCTTTGATATAATTTTATAGAGTAGGTACATTTTTTTACATTGTCTTATTTATTCCATGATTCAAATTTGCTGATTTTTTCCACCAGGATTCACTGAACAGTGCCCCATCATATTGTTATACACAGTGATCAGAAACATGCTGGCATTTTTCCAAAACAATTGAAAGTGTCAAAATATAATTGCATTCTGAAAACGCAAGCAATGTGTGGTGAAATGATCAGAGACCAATAGATGGTCAAAGGTCATCACTGTCTCCTGTTTAGAAATAGAAACTTTGAGATGGATTTTTTTCATATCTGCATATTGAAAGGGACTCCAAGTTTCCTGCTCCATACAGATTTGCTTCCGGTATACTCTATTATGAGCAGAAAAAGAACATGTTAATCTTTTAGTCCTATAATGTTATTTTCATATGATTTATAAAGTAGAAATAATGACTTATTGTAAACCAATATAGAAAATCTAATAAAGCATCATACTTCTGACATGAGACAAAAAACTGGTTGCAATTTCAGAAAATAAAATGTAATGCAGGCAAGTATAGTTTATTCTACATCTAGTGGATTGAGATTAGTTCATTTTATTGGCTTGACATTTGCATGGTTACTCTGGGACGTAGTGTCCTAAATAAAAGTTCATCTCACTCTAGTACAAGTATTGCTCTCTGAACACTGCTAATGGCTTCACTCACTATTTATATAGTTAATTCAGCTGATGGAAATGAATGTAAAAGAACCCATCCTTTAGGTATATGTTTCATAAATTTAATATAAAGAGATTATTTTCATTGGATGAAAAGAACAAGCTTCCATACAAATTAATCAAGCAGCAAACTTACACTTTTAAAAAAAATACAATGAGCCTTTATGAGGCAATAGAAACAGGTAAATAATCTTCAGGCTATTATATGGGTATCTAAGCTACCATACTGACTGTAGATTTTATGTTACACAGAATGTGACTAATTTAATATTTTAGGAGAACACACGTGGAATTTTTGAAATATTATCGACATTTTTGAAGAATTTGTCTTGCTGAAGTGTCTTGTGGGATTTTTTTATCAGCTTCAGTGTCTCTGTATTACTAACATAATTTAAATTGTGTTATAAATTGCCCTAGTTGCTAAATGTAGCAACATTGTAAATGCATTGAATACGAACATAATTACAATTTCACTGCACGCAGAGAGAAAAGCCATTCCCTCCCATAATCCAGCCAACAAAGTCATTGCAAAAGCTCATGCTCTAACACATGCTCACCCTAGTGGTCAATACTGGCAATGAACAGAGTTAACAAGGAAGGCATTTCTGGCAGAACAGGCCAGAAATCCCCTGTTACGTGAAAGTCCTTTAAATCAGGGCATAGTTAAAATCAAAATTGAATTGTTCTTCATAAAATTAACTACCAATTTGATATCTGTCATGTGGTAGATACTTTCTGAATGGTGTCATCACACTCACACAAACAGACTGCTCTACTCAGGTTTCATTTCTGGGTTTAATTCAAATTTCAACTGAATCAAGATTCAGAGAGTTGAAATTCTAATCTCGTCTCATGCCAAATTATTTACATAGATATACTTCTTTAAAATTTATTCATTTGTGGAATGTGGACGTCACTGGCTGTACAGCATTTCTTGCCCGTCCCTAGTCGTCTTTGAGAAGGTGTTGGTGAGCTGCCGTCTTGAACCGCGTTTTCCTCCTGCTGTGGGTTGACCAATGAAAGAGACTCACGGTTGGTGTGTTGCCTCCCAGGTGCCAGGGTCCATGATGTCTCGGATCATGTCTTTGGGGTCCTGAAGGGAGAGGGTGACCAGCCCCAAGTCGTGGTCCACATAGGCACCAACGACATAGGTAGAAAGAGGGATAGGGATGTCAGGCAGGATTTCAGGGAGCTAGGGTGGAAGCTGAGAGCTAGAACAAACAGAGTGGTTATCTCTGGTTTGTTACCCCTGCCACGTGGAGGGAGGGCTTCAGGTACATGGACAATTGGGGCTCATTCTGGGGAAGGTGGGACCTCTACAAACAGGACGGTCTCCACTTGAACCAGAGGGGCACTAATATCCCGGGTGGGAAATTTGCTAGTGCTATTCAGGTGGATTTAAACTAGCTCAGATGGGGGATGGGAAACTGAGGTGTAGTCCTAGTACACAGGAGGATAAGCGTAGGGAGGACATGGTCAGGACCTCACTGTCACAGGTGTGTGCTGGCAGACAGCAAGCTGGATTGAAGTGTGACGACTTTAATGCTGGGAGTATCCGGAATAAGGTAGGTGAGCTTGCAGCATGGATAGGTACCTGGGACTTTGATGTTGTGGCCATTTTGGAGACATGGATAGGGCAGGGTCAGGAATGGATATTGCAGGTTCCAGGGTTTAGATCTTTCATTAAGGTCAGGGAAGGTGGTAAAAGAGGGGGAGGTGTGACTTTGTTGGTCCACGACAGCATAACGGTGGCTGAAGGAACTTTTGATGAGGACTCGTCTACTGAGGTGGTATAGGCTGAGGTTGCTAGGGAAGGTTTATCGACTGAGTCAGTATGGGTGGAAGTTAGGAACAGCAACGGAGCAGTCACCTCATTGGGGGTTTTCTACAGACCCCCAAATAGCAGTAGGGAGATCGAAGAACTCATTGGCCGGCAGATTGTTGAAAAGTGCAAACGTCGCAGGGTTGTTGTTATGGGTGACTTCAACTATCCCAATATAGATTGGAACGTCCTTAGTGCAGATGGCTTGGATGGAGCCATTTTTGTCAGGTGTGTTCAGGAGGGTTTCCTTACTCAGTATGTGGACAGGCCGATGAGGGGAGAGGCCATTTTGGATTTGGTGCTTGGGAATGAGCCAGGACAGGTGTCAGATCTCATGGTGGGAGAACACTTTGGCGACAGTGACCACAACAGCCTCACATTTACCATAGCCATGGAAAGGGAAAGGAGCAGTTACCAGGGGAAGATATTTAACTGGGGTAAAGGAAACTATGATGCTATCAGACAGGAGTTGGGAAGTACAGATTGGGAGCAATTGTTCCACAGAAAGGGCACAGCAGACATGTGGAGGCTGTTTAAGGAGCAGTTGTTGTGAATTTGTTCCTCTGAGACAGGTAAGAAGGGGTAAGATTAAGGAGCCTTGGATGACGGGTACAGAGGTGCTTCTTGTCAAAAAGAAAAAGGCAGCGTACATAAGGTGAAGGAAGCAAGGGTCTAGCACAGCTTTAGAGGATTACAGGCTTGCTCGGAAGGAGCTCAAGAGTGGACTGAGGAGGGCCAGGAGGGGGCACGAAAATGCTTGGCAGGAAGGATTAGGGAGATTCCAAAGGCATTTTACTCATATGTGAGGAATAAGAGAATGATCAGGGAGAAGGTAGGGCCGATCAGGCATAGCGTAGGGAACTTGTGTGTGGAGTCTGAGCAGATAGGGGAAGCCCTAAATGAGCTTTTTGCTTCAGTTTTCACTAAGGAAAGGGGCCTTGTTGTGAATGAGAACTTTGAGGAGCAGTAAAACAGGCTTGAACAGATCAAGATTGAGGAAGTTGATGTGCTGGAAATTTTGGCAAACATTAAGATTGATAAGTCCCCAGGGCCAGACCAGATTTATCCTAGGTTGCTCCGGGAAGTGAGAAAGGAGGTTGCTAAGCCCTTGGCAAAGATCTTTGCTTCCTCACTCTCCACGGGAGTCGTACCGCAAGATTGGAGGGAGGCAAATGATGCTCCGCTTTTCAAGAAAGGGAATAGGGAAATCCCTGGAAATTATAGACCAGTCAGTCTTACATCTGTGGTCAGCAAGGTTTTGGAAAGAATTCTGAGGGATAGGATTTATGACTATTTGGAAAAGCATAGCGTAATTAAAGGGAGTCAGCATGGCTTTGTGAGGGCCAGGTCATGCCTTACAAATCTTATTGAGTTCTTTGAGGAAGTCACAAGACAGGTTGACGAGGGTTGAGCAGTGGATGTGGTGTACATGGACTTCAACAAGGCATTTGATAAGGTTCCCCATGGCAGGCTCATTCATAAAGTCAGGAGGTATGGGATACAGGGTGATTTGGCTGTCTGGATTCAGAATTGGTTGGCTAACAGGAGGCAGAGAGTGGTTGTAGATGGTAAGTATTCTACCTGGAGGTCAGTGCTGAGTGGTGTCCCACAGGGCTCTGTTCTTGGGCCTCTGCTCTTTGTAGTTTTTATAAATAACTTGGTTGAGGAGATTGGGGGGCGGGTTAGTATTTTAGCTGATGACACAAAGGTTGAAGGTGCCATTGATAGTATTGAGGGCTATTGCAGGCTTCAGCGAGACATTGACAGAATGCAGAGCTGGGCTGGGAAATGGCAGATGGAGTGCAACTTGGATAAATGCGAAGTGATGCACTTTGGAAGGTCGAACTTAAATGCTGAATATAGGATTAAAGGCAGGATTCTCGGCAGTGTGGAGGAACAGCGGGATCTTGGTGTTCAAGTGCATAGCTCCGTCAAAGTTGCCCCCCAGGTGGATAAGGTTGTTAAGAAAGCATATGGTGTTTTGGCTTTCATTAACAGGAGGATCAAGTTTAAGAGCCGCGAGGTTAAGCTGCAGCTCTACAAAACCCTGGTGAGACCACACTTGGAATATCGTGTCCAGTTCTGGTCGCCCTATTATAGGAAAGATGTGGAGGCTTTGGAGAGGGTGCAACGGAGGTTTACCAGGATGCTGTCTGGACTGGAGGGCTTGTCTTGCGAGGAGAGGTTGACTGATCTCAGACTTTTCTCTCTGGTGAGAAGGAGGAAGAGAGGTGACCTGATCGAGGTGTACAAGGTAATGAGAGGCATGGATAGAGATGATAGCCAGAGACTTTTCCCCAGGGCGGCATTGACTGCCACGAGGGGTCATAGTTTTAAGGTGTTAGGATGAAGGTATAGAGGAGACGTCAGAGGGAGATTCTTCACCCAGAGAGTTGTGAGCGCATGGAATAGTTTACCAGTGGTAGCCGTGGAGGCGGAGTCATTAGTGACATTTAAGCGACTGCTGGACATGCACATGGACAGCAGTGAATTGAGGGGAATGTAGGTTAGGTTATTTTATATTTGGATTAGAATTATTCCAAGGCACAACATCGTGGGCCGAAGGGCCTGTACTGTGCTTTACTTTTCTATGTTCTATGTTCTATGATGCCATTAGGGAGGGAATTCCAGGACTTTGACTCAATGACAGTGAAGGAATGGCAATATATTTCCAAGTCAGGATGGTGAATGACTTGGAGGGTTAGTATTCCCATGTATCTGCTGCATTTGTTCTGCTACTGGGAAATGGTCATCAAGTTGGAAGATGCTGTCTGAGGCTCTTTGGTGAATTTCTGCAGTGCATCTTGTGGATAGCACACACTACTGCTACTGAGTGTCAATGATGGAGGGAGTGGATGCTTGTGGATGTGATGCCAATCAAGGGGCTGTTTTATCCTCAGTGGTGTCAGGCTTCTTGAGTCTTTTTGGGTCTGCACTCATTCACACAAGTGGGGACTATTCCATTGACATCAAGGTGTCATTCCATGACACTCCTGATTTATGCCTAGGAGATTGTGGGCAGACTTTGGCGAGTCAGGAGGGAAGTTACTTGCCACTGTGTTCCTAGCTTCTGACCTGCTCTTGTAGCTATTCTGTTCATGTGATGAGTCCAGTTGAGTTTCTACTCAATGATAACCTTCAGAATGTTGATAATCGGGGATTCAGTGATGGTAACACCATAGAATGTCAAGGGGTAGTGATTAGGTTGTCTCTTACTGGTGATGGTCATAGCCTGGCATTTGTGTGGCATGAATGTCACTTGCCACTTGTCAGCTGAAGCCTGGATATTGTCCAGATCTTGTTGCATTTGCACACGGACTGACGGGTTGCACATATCCCCACTTCTGACCTTATGATAGAGAGAATACCATTAATGAAGCAGTTGAAGATGGTTGGGCCTAGGACGTTACCCTGAGGAACTCCGACAGAGATGTCCTGGAATTGAGATGACTGACCTCTAACCATCACAACCATCTTCCTATGTGTTAGGTACCACACCAACCACTGGAGAGTTTGCCCCCCTTATGCCTGTTGATTCTAGTGTTGGCAGGGTTCCTTGATGCCACACTCGGTCAAATACAGCCTTGAAGTCAAGGGCTGTCACTCTCACCTCGCCTGTGGAATTCAGCTTTTTGGTCCATGTTTGAACCAAGGCTGTAATGAGGTCAGGAGCTGAGTGGCCCTGACAGAACCCAAACTGGGCATCACTGAGCAGGTAACTGCTGAGCAGGAGCTGCATATGCACTGTTGACAACGCCTTCCATCACTTTACTGATGATCAAGAGCAGACTGATGGGGCAGTAATTGACTGGGTTGGATTTGTCCTGCTTTTTATGTACAGGACATACATTACATCTTGATATAATTTGCTTTAAGTTGGTGGGGAGAGCAAAGAGAAATTGAATTAACTACTAAGAAGTAAACTACATCAAAGTCATAAATAGGAGGCCTTCATATTGCCTTTTAAGTGGACTAATACATTTTGGATAAAAACTGAAAGAACTGCAGATGCTGTAAATCAGGAACAAAAACAAAGTGGGTCAGTGGGTCAGGCAACATCTGTGAAGGAGTAAACAGAGTTAACATTTCAGAACTGGGGAAGAGTTACCGGACCTGAAATGTTAACTCTGTTTTCTCCTTCACAAATGCTGCCAGACCTGCTGAGCCAATACATTTTGGATTTATGTTAAGTTTATTGAAATAAGCAGTGAATCTCTTTTAAAGATTATACAGTTATGTGCTGAAAATTTCAAGTTTTTCATCAAATTGTGTATGCGTACAATAGTAATGGGGAAACTGATAAATTGTGATCAGAATCAGACAGTAGAACCATGTTTGGACAGAGTCCTAATGAAGTTCATATTGGAAACTGGACATGATGTTGAATCATATTCAGCACTGGGCTCTCTGATTTATAATTTGGCAGCATGGTTTCTTTTACCAAACCTTTAATGATCTCATCTCAAGATGTTGCTTTATTTGTTTTCAATAAAAGTTAATGTACAGTGGGTTATACACAGGATAATTTGTTGTTTACTAATTATTAAGGTTTACCTCAATGGTAAAGCAAAATACAAATTAAACTGGGTATCTATGCAGTGACCAACTGTAATTAGTTGATATGTTATGGTCCAGAGAAAAGGTGTCTGTGCGAAGTTTTGTGACATTGCTTTGAAACAGTGATCAACATCAGTTCACAGATTTCAGATCTTCTACCCGTCACTAGACTTCTTTAATTGATTGTTTTAAAGTGCTACTGCCACCAGTAGAAGTAAAGGCTGCCAATGATGAAATAAAACTTGCCTGCTTTCATGTTACCACTTTTTTAGTTCAGTACACAATACTAAGAATGAGAACCTTATAGTTTTCTCCAGATGATTGCTGTATCTCTGCATGGAATCAAACTTAAGAATGAATTTGCTGGCCTTGTTAGCGAAGTGCCTATATACTCAATGTGTCAGTATTGACGTAATGACACCCATGCCTATGTGCATCAGATGTCATTTTTTGAGCAGATTCTTATCAAGGGCTCTGGGAGTGTGCCTCAGTAACATATGAAGTGGGCAGACCAGTAACATGTCAATGTGCAGCGCTAATTTCATTCTAATGATGTCATCTTCAATCTCAATGTTCCAGCTGATTAACACCATGTTTTTCACCTTGAATAGCTGAATATACATTCAGCACCAGGGATTAGCAACCACTTTCAGATTAGCTTGATTGATCTCTATCAGCTGATTTTGAGTTAGTAAATGTGATTGGATGTTAGTTATTGACATTTAAAGTTAATAACAATCTACTGGTAGTGATATGGCACAAGGTGAAGGCTCTCACTTCAAGTGTTCTGACTTTCCACTTGTTCCCAGTCATAGGTGATGTAAATATCATTCACCTTAATCTGCAACATTACAGGGAGATTGAGCAGAACCAACATGAGCTGCTCAAAGAGAATGGAGGATGTGCTCTCAGTAGGACATCTTTTCTATTGACAATCTTCAGAGAACATTTCTCCAATCTTAAACTCAGTGAGGAACAGTAAGTGCAATGTATTCATTTCACAAAGGAAGTTTCATTGAAGTTTGCCATTAATTACATGGACAACTGAAGCCTTGGATTAGGGCAAGGATGGCATTGCCAGTGATCATAAAGATGACTAGGACATTGAACTTCTTCATGTTGATCTCCTTTCAGGCTTTAGCAGGGCACGTCTCCAATATTTTTCAGTTCACTGCCCAGTGTTGTATAAGGGAGATAACTGACGGTCTGCCTGCAAAGAGAAGGGAATACCGTGCAGTCCCTTTCTCCTGAGGGAAGCATGTGGAAAAAGCTTATGATTTCCCAATGGTGCAGGGTGCTAATGACACCTCATTTAACTTCAGAAATAAATCACAACCATGAAGAATTCCTCTCCCACAATGTTCAAGTGGTAAAGGTAAAGGTGCCAGCCCATTGGTTCACTCTCAAAATACAGAGAGATGATTGGTGGTTCAACCTGAGGGTTATCACACCTTAGGGGAATGGGACAATTTGAGAAGGAAAGTCCTTCATGATAACCTCAGCCAGTACAGGTTTTGAACCAATTATTCTGTTGACATTACTCTGCATTACAACCAGGCATCCAGCTAACTGAGCCACACAACCTTACTCAGTACCTCATGCAGGTTCAGTATCTAGAGAGAAGTCCGGGTGACTTTATTCTCTGACAGTTGGCTTTGCCATCAGTATTTGAGACATCACACAAAGTCCAAGTTGATCTACTAGATACCATGTTCCATGACCACTTCTCGAACACGACCCACATACATGTGCCACCTTATACTGTATGGGGAGAGGGAGAGAGAGGGGGGCAATGATTCAGTACATGTGGTGCAATGTCTTTGGGTAAAGTGTCTGCCATGGTTAAATACTTGGCAATGCATGTAAACTGTGAGATATAGATGTGAAGCTTACAGCAGTGCAGTGTGTGTGATGTGAATCTATGGCAAATAAATTGTAGTTATGAAGATTTTTTAAAGATGAGAGAAGCATATTTGGTGACCTGGACAAGCTGTAAGGCCATAATATTCACTCGTAACAATGTGGTGGTTGAAAATGCTTTCACTAACCTGAATGCTGCATTGTGGTCCTTGGGAGTTCACCTGCTACGATGTCTATCTACTCTCAATGTCTTTGCAGTATCTGTCTGGAGGGTCAGCTGGTTCTCTGTGGGTACAGATCCCCCTCGTGTGCATCTCCAGTATTGGAGAACCTTAGAGCACGTTCCCTGCCTTGTTGTTCTGTCCTTGCACCTTAGATACTTGGCCACAGTCATTTCCAGTACCAACTCCAACCGTAATGCGTTCTCCCATTGAAAGCCTTTAAAGATTGTCCAGTAATTCAAGCTTGCTCCAAATAAGCTAAGCCTCTCATCACTTTGCACCCTTCGGTGTACAGCTTGAGGACTGAGGCTGGTGATAGCTGCAAGCTGCATCCTGTACAAACTGCAGGAACAGACATTGCTTAATTGTACCAATATCTCTGCAACCATTTTGAGGTCTTGTCAAATTTGCAGCAAATATTTATGTGTCATGTAATAATAAGGATATGAGATCTTTTCTAAAAATATGTGTCCCCTGAGGTGGACAGAGTAACATAGATCATTTGCATATCACCGCACAGGTCAACCTTTAGATTTTGGTCGAGTCTTACTGCTTTGCTTTCTTTCCTAGCTGTGACATATTGAATCTCTCTGTACTGCTGTTCGATTGCTAGAAATGCGTCCATCAATGACTGATGGTTGCAGCTGCATTGCTGCAGATCGGACCTGACCCTGAAGCTTTCTTTCCCTGCTACCATTGCAAGTTAGAACCCTCTGCTCCCATTCACTTCTCCAACACATGCACCGCCAGTGTATTATACTAGCCAGCTGTTCCTCTCTGTACATTCCCCATTCAAAATCTTGTTCAAATTGTGGTATATTTTCTCAGAAGAAAGCACAAAATTATTTCTGTTGTAGTTATTCTTCTTGCATAGAGGAGGACTCAGATATACAGTTTAACTTTGAATTTATTCAAACCACCTCAGTCATAGACTGGCTAAACAAAATTCTGTCTGGTATTCTGTCTGGCATCTCCCTGATTTCTGTCCAATCTCGTATCTGTCCAATACATACAGAAAAACATCAACCTTTATCCTCCACAATCACATTGGTGACATTTTGTTCTTGTACAATAAACAGAAAACTTCTGTTCTAAGTTTTTCTCTTATCCAACCTACAGGTATCTATTGAAACTCTCTAATCTGCTTTCAAAGTCGATACAGGCCTTAGTTTGTACAAGGTTCCTCTCCAATACTTTCTGCTGACATGGACCCTTAGGTTGTTCAAGGTTCATGCCTGCTAAAGGGTGCCTGACAGTATTAGTTGGCTGACCTGAGTTGGAACCCCCGTCTATAAACATTACTTATTTCACACTTGTAATTCCAAAGCTGAAAATAATCTTCAGCATTTCAAGCTGGATGACTTATCCCTATTGACAGTTTGATTTGATACAAATTTCTCCGCCTGTTCACAGTAACCATGTAAACATTACCAATTTGCCTGTTGTAACAGTGCAGCTTGTAATGGAGCAGAAACTTACACCTTTACCACTCACATATATTCTTTACATTTGCGGCATGTAAACCCAGGCTTCGGAAACATTGGCGGAACTCCACTTTCCTGTTTAGATGGGTTGCCCCTTGTTTGCTACAAGTCTGAATAATGGCACTGTCATTGTTTCTGAATGCTATGGTGGCAATGGAACGGTTTTAATGGATGCAGGTTGATTGCTAACAAAATGAGAAATTCTGCACTGAAATCTGAAATCTTTATAACATAAAAGTTACTGTATATCAGAATATATAGATCATGAAAATATTTTTTTCTTAATTTACCAGGTTGAGGAGTAAGTAAAGTAAGCAATACCAAACCATCTGATATTGGCTGTATTACATAACACTTTGGAATTTCCAGCAAGATGGCGGCAGGCTAACTTGTTCCATTTGGAGCTCCAGTCTGCTTGTCAGTTTTCTTTCTCTAACTTTCTTTGTTTTTTTTTTTTGCTCCCTTCTTCCCTCTACCTTTGTAGTAATCCTATCACTCCCTCCAACCCCTTCTACCTACCTACATTTGGAATCGGGAAAGAGCTGGGTTGTGAGCGCAAATCACATGGTGGGAGCTGAAAGTATGGGTTGTGCCCTGCAGTGACAGTGGAGTGAACATGGGCCACAGCGATGCAGGCAGATCAAGTGTGAGGCAGCGACAGTGAGAGTGGGGCCAGTGAGGCAGTGACGGTGAGAGTGGAGACAGTGAGGCAGTGGCGGTGAGAGTGGGGGCAGTGAGGCAGCGACGGTGAGAGTGGGGACAGTGAGGCAGCGACGGTGAGAGTGGGGACAGTGAGGCAGCGATGGTGAGAGTGGGGACAGTGAGGCAGCGGCAGTGAGAGTGGGCAGTGAGGCAGTGACAGTGAGAGTTGGGCCAGTGAAGCAGTGACGGTGAGAGTCGGGCCGGTGAGGCAGTGACAGTGAGAGTGGGGCCGGTGAGGCAGTGACGGTGTGAGTGGGCTGTGAGATTGGGACAGTGAGGCAGCCCCGATTGGCGAGGAAGAGGAGGGGGGAACGGTAAGGAAGGGGATAGAGGGACGGGAAGGAATGGGAGGGCGTCAGCGAGGAAGCTGAGATGGAGTCAGGGAGGAAGGGGTGTGCAGGATGGCGTGGAAGGCAAGAGGGTTTCAGGGAGGAAGGGGAGGGTGCGATGGCGAGGAAGGTGAGAGGGGAATGGGAAGGAAGGGGAGGGGGTCAGCGAGGAAGGCGAGAGTGGGATGGCGAGGAAGGCGAGAGTGGGATGGCGAGGAAGGGGAGGGGGGATGGTGAGAAAGGAGAGAGGAGTGGCATGGAATGAGAGAGGGGGAATGGGGAAGAAGGTGAGAGGGGGACAGGGAGGAAGCAGAGGGTGGGACTGGAGGCAGTGGCAGTGAGATCAGGCCAGAGGCTGCCCAGAGGGTGACGCTGGCAGCGCCATGGCAAGGGCTGGAAGGCCCTGAGTGGGACTGTGGCAGTGGAAAGGAAAGTTGGACTCTCTTAAATTATGTTTTTTTGCTAATTCTCTTCTAACTTAATGTGAATGGTGCCATGTATGTACTGTGAAGGTAAACACTTTCCACTGTAGTTTTACACTCAATGCACATTACAATAAATGATTCAGTTTTGGTAAGTGGGCTTGAAATATTTTAAGCGGAATGGAGTCATTATTTAAATAAAGCAAAATAAATCTATCCCAGCATATTAGGTTTCCAAGGGATAATGGGAACTGCAGATGCTGGAGAATCCAAGATAATAAAAATGTGAGGCTGGATGAACACAGCAGGCCAAGCAGCATCTCAGGAGCACAAAAGCTGACATTTCGGGCCTAGACCGTTCATCAGAGAGGGGGATGGGGTGAGGGTTCTGGAATAAATAGGGAGAGAGGGGGAGGCGGACCGAAGATGGACAGAAAAGAAGATAGGTGGAGAGAGTATAGGTGGGGCGGTAGGGAGGGGATAGGTCAGCCCAGGGAAGACGGACAGGTCAAGGAGGTGGGATGAGGTTAGTAGGTAGGACATGGGGGTGCGGCTTGGGGTGGGAGGAAGGGATGGGTGAGAGGAAGAACAGGTTAGGGAGGCAGAGACAGGTTGGACTGGTTTTGGGATGCAGTGGGTGGAGGGGAAGAGCTGGGCTGGTTGTGTGGTGCAGTGGGGGGAGGGGACAAACTGGGCTGGTTTAGGGATGCGGTGGGGGAAGGGGAGATTTTGAAGCTGGTGAAGGTTACGTTGATACCATTAGGCTGCAGGGTTCCCAAGCAGAATATGAGTTGCTGACCAAGCGGAGGCTTGGGGACCGCTTTGCAGAACACCTCCGCTCGGTTCGCAACAAACAACTGCACCTCCCAGTCGCAAACCATTTCCACTCCCCCTCCCATTCTTTAGATGACATGTCCATCATGGACCTCCTGCAGTGCCACAATGATGCCACCCGAAGGTTGCAGGAACAGCAACTCATATTCCGCTTGGGAACCCTGCAGCCTAATGGTATCAATGTGGACTTCACCAGCTTCAAAATCTCCCCTTCCCCCACTGCACCACACAACCAGCCCAGCTCTTCCCCTCCACCCAAAGCATCCCAAAACCAGTCCAACCTGTCTCTGCCTCCCTAACCTGTTCTTCCTCTCACCCATCCCTTCCTCCCACCCCAAGCCGCACCCCCATCTCCTACCTACTAACCTCATCCCACCTCCTTGACCTGTCCGTCTTCCCTGGACTGACCTATCCCCTCCCTACCTATACTCTCCTCTCCACCTATCTTCTTTTCTCTCCATCTTCGGTCCGCCTCCCCCTCTCTCCCTATTTATTCCAGAACCCTCTCCTCATCCCCCTCTCTGATGAAGGGTCTAGGCCCGAAACGTCAGCTTTTGTGCTCTTGAGATGCTGCTTGGCCTGCTGTGTTCATCCAGCCTCACATTTTTATTATATTAGGTTTATAACTTTGTTTCTGTTTGGAGTCACTGGAAGAATAAATCCATACCTCAAAAAACTCATGCGTTAATTATAACGGGATTAGAAAGTATTGACTGAAAAGCCATTTAGAAATATTCAAATAAATCATCAATTACAAAGTGACCTTAGTTGCGTTTTGAAGCACTTCCAATTTCTTTCAAAAAGTAAATAAAAACTAATTGTTCTGAAATGTTATATGCAATTCAGCAATCTATAGCAAAAATGAATAAAATCCAAAATCTATTCTGATTGTCTGCCTAAACTCAACAGTTTAGTGTAGGATATCAATCAGCATCTATTTCATTCCATCTACATAGAATTTCTCTGAGTCTTAATGAGTTTACAATATTATGAGTCAACATGTGTCTCCATTTTTCATTAAAACTGATATAAAAATAAAGTCTCTGTGTACAAAGGAGCATCATTTGAAGCCATTGTGATTGTAATTTGTCTGAGGCATGAATGAAAACATTTACAACAATCTTACAATAGTCCATAATAAGTCCTGTCCAAGATTCGGCCATAGTTAACATTTCATTCTCCGTCTGTCAATTAGTTTAAACTTCTTTTAAGGTGTCACTCTTACCTTCGTAGTGCTATTATTGCCAGGAAAATAATGTTAGTTGGTAAATGCAACCAAGTTGGATTTTCAGGTAGAAAACGTTTCTATTTTTGTCCAGTAAAAGACACTAAGTGCTGTGTGTGTGTGTGTGTGTGTGTGTGTGTGTGTGTGTGTGTGTGTGTGTGTGTGTGTGTGTGTGTGTGTGTGTGTGTGTGTGTGTGTGTGTGTGTGTGTGTTCAATGACATTCTGAACAATTAATTGTCATGGACTCTCCCAAAGCTACTTCATCTCCTGAGGAAAGGTTCTATAACATTTATCCTTGTCCTCCCAGAGGTAAATTAAAAATAAGCTGCAGAATATCTATTTGAACTTGTGTTATTTATCCATGACTGGTTGCCGTCCTCAGAATAGCACTTCTAAGGTCCCAGTAGTTCAGAAACAATAATGTTCCAAGTAGAATATGATCTGCTTATCTGTACTTATTCCTTACAGCCTTCCGTCTTCCTTTCAGACAGATAATTTCCCAACTCCTTCTGAAGTCTTAAATGGTATTAGCTGATTTCAGCAGGTTCAGTCCAAATATGCTAAGCTTCATGGGTTAAAAATTCTTTCCAATCTTAACTTTTAATCTCCGAACTGTTGAGAGTTTGGCTAGTGTGCAACTATCTGTTTGTTTGACCATACAGTTTCATGCTCTTTATTTCAGCTAAAGCTTCTCTCTGATATGGGATCACCTTTGTTTTAACAAGCCCGTGGAACATAGACATGAGCATGTCTGGTACACATCTAAGATTATTTAGGCTTCACTACCCTGTGCTAAATCATTTTTCTATTCTGGCATCCATCTGAAGAACAGATATAATGTGAATGTATCTTCAAATAATAATTTCTACCAATTGTACCTGAAGCCTCATAAACTGGCCTCCATTACGCATCCAGCAACAATTATTATACATGCCTTGCATTGATCAACACCACATCACGGTCACTCACTCAGCTCACCTCAAACCTCAGGCCCACCTCCTACCACATACTTCCAGCAGTTCAGCTCTGACAGTAATATCACTCATTGTAGCACTTCTTTGGCACCTTCTGTCAGAGGATAACTGACATGTGACAGGAAGAAGTAGCATTGTAACAGTCAGGGACAGGCAGGACTGCAGGTGCTCAGTCCATTAGAGGACACAGTGATATGAATTATTAGCATTGTAGGAATTGTGACCAGTGCAGGAAGTATCAGTGGGACAAAAATGTATGCACTTTTTCAACTGCTGCTTCACAATTATCACATAATCAAGTCCGGAGTGCAAGATGAAGTTGGTGTTATCATGCACCTCTTGTCTTTCACCTAATCCCTCTCCTCTCATCCCAACTCTCCCTTTTATGTTTTTCTGCTCTAAGCATGGCCAGATCATGCAGGCTGATGCTGCCAAATTGAAGAACTAGTAGCTAATGAGTGGCACTTGATATGACACTCACAGCCACCAGCTCAGATACTGGTACAACATACACTTTCAAAAGTACTTTGGAGGCAGAATCAGCAGGGGTGAATCAGTGGGCATAATCAGTGGGCGATGGCAAAGCAAGAGGAAAAGTCAATGCATATGCCAGATCTCAGAAGGATTAAATCACTCACAAGTTCAGTTATAGAGTACTCAGATAAGGGTCTTTATGGATTGAGTACCTAAAAAGTGAAATAACTCCACAGAGGCGGGTACCTCGTTACCAAGTCATCCTTTATTTGTGTGTGGAGAGTCCTTGACGTAGATCCAGCTCCATCAATGCCAGCTTTCGGAGTCAACAGGATGTCTGGCACACTCCTGTTCTTATTTGTCAGCCAGGGCTCCCTGATAGGACCAGTCCCAATCAAGAACTCCCATTCTATGAGGTCTCCTGCCTGACCTGGTTACTAACACTACACCAAGGTTTGACCATAAATCATAGAAGCAGAAGTAGGCTATTCAATCTGTTGTGTCTGCTCCACTATTCAATGAGATCATAGCTGATCTGATAAGCCTCAACTTCACTTTCTTCCTTTATTCCATAACACAATTCTCTTTCTGTATAAAATTCTGTCTCTCTCAGCCTTGAAGATACTTAACAACCCGCTCTCTACAGCCCTCTGTAATAAAAAAATTCAAAGACTGACTATCCTCTGGAAGAAAAAATCCTTTAATCCCTGTCCCAGTTGGGTGACCCCCTGATTGAGACTATGCCTGTCAGTCCTTGGCTACCATCTTAAACCCCCTTAAAATCATGACAAAGAACAAAGAACTGTGCTTGCTGGAAATCTGAGACAGAAGCAGGAATTGTTGGAGAAGCTCAGCAAGTCTGGCAGTGTCTTTAGGGTCATTGGACCCGAAATGTTGACTCTGCTTTCTCTCCACTGACATTGTCAGACCTACTGAGTGTCTCCAGCAATTTCTGTGTTTCTACCTAACATACTTATATGTTTGAGGTCAATCTGTGTGTACACCAAAATACTTGTTGCATTAGACATTGCTGTTGAGGAGTTCAGTTTCTTGTCAGAGGGCTTTGTTAGGAACTTTTAACTGAACCATTCTGTGTAAAAATGATGATTAATTCCATGACAGTATATGAGGACTTGCTGTGATGCTGTGTCTGATGAGAAATGGCTCAGTTTCCATCACAGCACAAGTAGAAACAGGCTAATGTTTCAGGTTTGCAGTAAAAACTCTGACAAATGTCACATACCTTTGTTCATTGCTGCTTCATCAATTACCTTCCCTCCATCATAAGATCAGAAGTAGGGACATTAGCTGATGACTGCACAATATTCAGCGCTATTTGCGGCTTCTCGTCGACTGAAGTTGTCCATAGTTAAATGCAAGAAGATCTGGACAATATCCAGGCTTGGGGTAACAAGTGGCAAGTGGCATAAATGACAGGCTATGACCACCACCAATAAGAAGCAATCGAACCACCACATCTTGACATTTAATGGTATTACAATCATCAACTCCCGCACTATCAACTCTCTGGGGGTTATCCTTGACCAGAAACTCAACTGGACCCACTACATAAACAGTGCCTATAAAACAGAAGCTAGGATTCCTGCAGAGAGTAACTTACCTCCTGACTCCCAAAACCTGTCCACCATCTATAAGTCATAAGTTGCAAGTGTGATGAAATAGTCTCCACTTTCCTGAATGGCTGCAGCTCAACAACATTCAAGAAGCTTGACACCATTCAGGATAAAGCAGCCCGCTTGATTGGCACCACATTGACAAGAATCCCCTCCCTCAACCATCGACACTCAGCAGCAGCAGCAGTGTGTACTATTTACAAGATGCACTGCAGAAATTTACCAAAGATCCTCACACAGCGCCTTCCAAACCCATGACCACTTCCATCTAGAAGGACAAGGGTGGCAGATACATGGGAAAACTATAACCTGCAAGTTCTCCTCCAAGCGTCTCACCATTCTGACTTGGAAATATATCACCGTTCCTCACTGTCACTGAGTCAAAATCCCGGAATTCCCTCCCTGGTGGCATTGTGGGTCAACCTACAGCATGCAGACTGCAGTGGTTTAAGAAGGCAGCTCACCACCACCTTTGCAAGGACACTAGGTACAGGCAATAAATGCTGGGCCCAGCTAGTGGCTCCCACATTCCACAAATGAATATTTAAAAATGTAAATGTGGTTTGGTACTCTACAGACCAAGTCTCTTGCCATTTTGGCTGTGTATAGAACTGCTCAAAGGAGGTTGCAGTTCTCACCAACATCTAGTGTTCTGCACTCCAGGAAATTGCTATAATCATTGTGGCTCCATCCTACAGTACTAATAGTGACTGTGTGTGCCAAGAACCTGTTCCAGTCCATCAGGTTAACTGCATTTACACTTGTGCCATTATTACTCTGCTATGCCTCTTCCCATCATCCAATCAAGCCAGACTATTGCCATCAATGCCCACATGATGCAGTCCAAAGCCTGACATGTAAGGCCCAACTCTAGAACATGGGGCAAAGGCCATCACAACCTCCTTCAGAAGATGTCAGAGAGTTTCCATCAGCTATGCTGCTTCCACTGGGATACCATTATTTTCCAGGCAAAGACGCAAGCAAGAGGGACACGGAGGGAAAACATAATGGTGAATACTTCATAAATAACAAAGTGTGGAGCTTGATGAACACAGCAGGCCAAGCAGCATCTTAGGAGCACAAAAGCTGCCATTTTGGGCCTAGACCGTTCATCAGAAAAGCTTTTCCGATGAAGAGTCTAGGCCCGAAACGTCAGCTCTTGTGCTCCTAAGATGCTGCTTGGCCTGCTCTGTTCATCAAGCTCCACACTTGTTATCTCAGATTCTCCAGCATCTGCAGTTCCCATTATGTCTGGTGAATACTTCAATTTGGTTTGATGGAGGGATATTTAGCACAAAAACTGGAGTTTGATGAGATACTTGGAAACATCTCATCTGGAAAAATGACACCTTGAATGCTTCTTTCTTTTCCTGAGCTGGTGGCTGAATCCCTGGTAACTGTGCCCTTTGGACTACCAGGTCTTTGAGAAAGCCACATACACAATGGATAGTGAGACTTGCTCTGGTGAACATTGCAGGGTTTGCCCTGAGGAATAAGCGAGTAAAACTATTGTGTGAGGATGCCAAATGTCTAGGTCCAGAATGTTCCTTGGTGCAGACTATATATCTTTATAGGAACACTGTCCACATTTGGATAAGTGCCAGATGGGAACCAGTAGTCATGTATACAGTGGATAGCTCTCATCACTGAGCAATCACTGAGAGTCACAGTGAAGAACAATGGCAATGCCATCCTTGCCCTCAATGTGACTGTTTGTAGAAGGTGACAGAATTGGCAATCTCCTTGGCGAAACATTGTTTCTGGCTGAAGTGTATTAGGAGTGCTTCTTGAAGACCCGAGGACATACTGCCTCCTAACGCTGTGCGCAGCCTCTCTGAGGAGCCTATGCTCCATTTCTCTGTTGACTGTGATCCAAGAAGATACGCAACAAATGACTAATCCTCATAACTGAGAGCAAGTTTTCTGCTCAAAGTCATTGCAATTGCTTGCAAAGGTCCAGCACCAATCCCAGTCTCCAATAAAACAAACAACACAATACATAATACTTCGGTAATTCGACTGCAGCAAGAGAGCCAAACCATCTCACATTAAAGTTACCTGAAAATAACAGAGCATTATTCAGTTGTGGAGCTCATTTGAGCAGATATGCATTTAAACAAGGGTCTTAACAGGACCTAAAATGGCAGGTTAGGTACCAAATGAGCATTAGAAACAGAAAGTGCGAGAGAAACTCAGCAGGTCTGACTGTATTTGTGGAGATTAAAACAGTTAATGTTTTGAGTACCAATGACTCTTCTTTAGAGTTCCAATCTTCAAGAGATCAGCCAGATCTGCCGTGTTTCTCCAGGACTTTTTATTTTTTGCTTCAGATCTTCAGTACTTTGTTTTTAAGTAGACGTTAGAAACTGATTTACTACCTGCCCAGTCTGCCCACTTCTGGCACCCAAATGGGATGCATGCCCTAAGATGCCCATTGGTATGAGCCACACGGGCGGTTAACTTTGTGATTTTTTTTTGCAAATCCAGGCTCCCACAGTGTCAAAACCAGCAGAAGCACAACTCTTCCATAGCTGATCTAACAGAATTAAAATGTGCTTGTGATAACATGGTGTGAAGCTGGATGAACACAGCAGGCCAAGCAGCATCAGAGGAGCAGGAAAATTGATGTTTTGGGTCGAGGCCAAATTGTCAACTTTCCTGCTCCTCTGATGTTATTTGGCCTGCTGTGTTTATCCAGCTTCACACCATGTTATCTCAGATTATCCAGCATCGGCAGTTCCTACTATCTCTGTAAAATGTACTTGTGCCTTCTAATTTTTGCCCCATTCCAAAACGTAAAACTAAATTTTATTTTGCTACTGTCTGCCTACTAATGCATTTTTCATCTGAATTTATGGCTATGAATTTCCTGAAATATTTTGATGTATTTTAGGCATTTAAAAAATCTGGGGTTGAAATTGAAGGATGCCAACTGCCTGCAAAGTGTTCTTGGTAAATCCATAAATCAATAAATTAACTTAAATTGCTAATGCATTAGAAATTACAACTTTACAAAATATTCTGTTATCGATGGACAATATGTGTTAGTCAAAAGTGGTTTGATCAACTTTGCTCAGCTGTCCACTGAAGTAATGGTTATTTCTGCTTATTGTTATTAAATTAAACAAGAAGAATTATTGTTTCAATTTCTGAAGATAGAAATCATTCCATAGATTGCCAAGATACAGTTCTCGGACTCGATATAAATGTTTGAATGCCTAAACAGAAGGTTCCAACACTATCGCTAAATTGTGCTGGAGAACAAACCTGTAAATACCTTTAAAAAGTAATAGAAAACAAAGGCTCGTAATTTGCTATTAGAGTAATTGTGAGGCTAATGGCATTCTTCATTGCAGCAACTGCAGCTGAGGGAAATGTTCAATTAAACAAATATCAAAAAGTTGCTGTTCCAAGAGGCTTAGAGCTTCATGAAATCAGAATTTGACTGTACGCCTCATAAGCGCATTGAGCATGTCATGTTGCTGCAACTTGACATGTGAAAAGTTACAAAGAAGCCATGGGATAGGTTACATGCAAATGATCACAGGTTCCTACGGTTGCCCTGCAACAACAAATTAAGGGTCAATGTTCGAAAGAAAGAAGCAATGAGTGATTCTGAGTGGAAAAGCTGAACTTTAAACTCAATTTTGGGAACAAAAAGAGTATGTGCTGGGAAGATTTGATGGTCTCTGCAAAGGGGAGAGCAGCTGATGTTTCAAGTCAAATAGGACAGTTCTTCTGAACTCTTCTTCGGGAGAAGTTATATTCACCTTGAAACATTACCTGTTTACCTTTCTGCACATGCTATCATTCATGCAAGAACTTTCTGTTGTTATTTCCGATTCCTACCATCCAAGTATTTCACTTTTGGTTCATTTCTGAAACTGATGTCTGATACATGGGCTGCTTAACAGCAATGTAATTTTTACAATTAAAATTGTTTATTTACTTTACAAAATGAAAGATTTGGGATGTCATAATGGCTACAGTTTTAATAAATAAATGTTGGATAATCAATATAGCATTTATTAATTTTTTACTATTTTAAGGCCAAAAGACAAACACCTATTTGTTTGAACTGAGTGCAATTTAGAAGAATACAAATACAATTTTCTAAATGTTTTGCTGAAAATCATGTAATCATATTTTCAATATTTATAAATCTAGACTTCTGTTATTAAATATTAACTTTATTATGACCGAACATTTTCATAAGCTTTGAATTTTGAGTGATTTTATTACAAGGCATTTCCCATTGTTGAGGAACGAGTATATTGAATTAGAAAATTGAATGGTTCAACATATAGACAGCGCAGTGTGGAGCTGGAGTAATAAAGCAGGCCGGGCGGCATCAGAGGAGCAGGGAGGTTGACATTTCAGGTAGTGACCCTTCTTCGGAAATGGAGAGGGGGAAGGGAGCTGGGAAATAAATAGAGAGAGGAGGGGTGGGGCTGGGAAAGGTAGATGGGATGGTGATAGGTGAGTGCAGGTAGGAGGTGGTGGGGAGTGGTCAGTGGGATGGCTGGGGCGGATAGGTGGGAGAGAAGATGGACAGGTTGTGTCAGGTCAAGGAGGCAGGGATAAGAGCAATGGTTGGACATGGGATGAGCCCGGGTGGGGAGATTTTAAAACTGGTGAATTCCATGTTTAGGCCATTGGGCAGTAAGCTCCTAAGGAGGAATATGAGGTGCTGCTCCTCCAGTCTGCGGGTATCATTGTGGCGTTGGAGGAGGCCCAGGATGGACATGTCGCCCAGGGATGGGAAGGTGAGTTAAAATGGTTGGTGACTGGAAGGTATTGTCATTTGCCATCTACAGAGCACAGATGCACTACGAAACAGTCTCTGAGCCTACGCTTCAGAGCTTCGCGCTGTGTTGTCTCTGGCTCCAGCATCTGCAGTTCTTGCTATCTCTTAATGGTTCAACATGCACTTGCTTTGTTGTGTAGCAGGGATTTTTGCTATTTACCCAAGGTGTGTTGAGCTTCACAGTTGCCAACTTGGCAGTCACTGAAGTCCTTAATGGAAGATTGAGGGAGAAATGCAAGACTCCCTGGGATTCCTTTGGGGTAAGGGGACAGTTTCGTTGGCAGGTTAGAAAAAATAGACTAAGGTAACGAGAACACTGGCTGAAGAAAAGGTCAAAGAGCTTCAGGGAGAGGTCAAGAGGACACGATGTGGTAGTGCTATTGTTCTTGACACACTGGCAATAAAGCAGGTGAAGTCTCTGGCAAGACAAAAATCAAAAATTACTCACCACTCGCAGGCTGCATTTTCCAGTTGGTCAACCCCTGAAGACCAAATGCCACAAACAGGTAAGTGCAATGATAACAGTTTTACTGCTTGACCATCTTGGTTGCAAGATGCTGGAATTTGCAGGTTTGGAGAGACCAAATTTTCAGTGGCTGAAGGGTGGAGAACCAGAGGACACAGATTCACAGAGATTGGCTCCAGAACCAATAGTGGCATGAAGTAAATCTTTTTATACAATAATTGGTTGGGATATGAAATGTGGGACAAGATCTGCATGATATCTTCCAACATCCAGTACACACACAGTTTAGTAGGAACAAAGGGTATAATCTTATGGGGGCCTTCCTGATGTGGCTAATGTCAAGATTTGTTGTAGAACTGTGAAAAAGGTCCAGCAACGCATTGCAAATTTTACACGTCTCCCCGCACCGAAGTGAATTTCTCACTCAGTAGCAGCAAGGTGCCAATTAGAGAGGATAATTGCTTATTAAATGCTACATATCTTATCTTATGAAAGTCAGCTTCCTAACTTACAAAACACACCAAACAAACTAGACACTGGGAATTCTCAACACGGTCATCCATGTGGGAACCTGACAACCTCATGCCACTGCTGACAGTGCCCATGTTGCTGAACATGCAACAATATCTCAGGGCCCCATCTATGGGCACCACATACATGCACCCCTCATCCATAGATATTGCCATCTGCGATTTGCCAATGCTCTCATGATCCTCATGGCACATCTCTAATTCACTCAGAGATTGCTTAAGAAGCAGAGACTTGCATTGCAGGGCATAGCAGCAATTTGTATTGAAAGGCTGCTGCAAGGACATTCTTTCCGCAGGGACAGGTACCCAGCTCACAGACTGGATCAGGCTGCACTTCAGGAGTGCCCACTTGCTCAATTAACATACACTTATTGAACAATTACCTGCATATTTACAGCATAGAGACATAAAGCATGGAAACAGACCCTTTGGTCCAACTTGTCGATGCCAACAAGATATCCTTAATTAATCTAGTCCCATTTGTCAGAATTTTGTCCATTTCTGTTTAAACCCTTCCTATTCACATACACATTCAGATAACTTATACATATTGTAATTGTACAAGCCTCCACCACTTCCTCTGGCAGCTCATTCCATATAAACATCACCCTCTGCGTGAAAAAGTTACCCCTCAGATCCCTTTCAAAGCTTTCACCTTTCATCTTAACCCTATGCCTTCTAATTTTGGACTCCCCTTCCCTGGGGAAAAGATCTTGGCCATTCCTCCTATCCATGCCCCTTATGATCTTATAAACTTCTGTATATAGACCTCAGCCTCCAATGCTCCAGTGAAAACAGCCCCAGCCTATTCAGCCTCTCCCTATAGCGTAAACCCTGGCAACATCCTTGTAAATCTTTTCTAAATCCTTTCAAGTTTCATAACATCCTTTCTATAGCAGGAAGACCAGAATTGAGTACAGTATTCTAAAAGTGACCTAACCGATATCTGGTACAGCTGCACATGATCTCCAATTTCTATATTCAGTGCTTTGACCAATACAGGCAAGCAGACAGAGACCTTCTTCACTACCCTTTCTACCAGTGACTCCACTTTCAAGGAACTATGAACCTGGACTCCAAAGCCCCAGCAAGACTGCTTAGGGCCTTACCATTAAGCAGATGCATCCTTTGTTTATTTATTCTTTATATCGGACACGGGTGTGGCTAGTTGGCCAGCATTTCTTGCCCATCTCCCATTGACCTTGACAAGGTAGTGGTGAGCTGCCTCCTTAAACTGCTGCAGTTGTCCTGATGTGGGTTGACCCACGATGCTATGAAGGGGCGAATTCCAGGATTTTGACCCAGCAGCAGTGAAGGAGCAGTAATATATTTCCAAGTCAAGTTGGTGAGCAGCTCAGAGGGAAACTTGAAGGTGATGGTGTTCCCATATATCTGGTGCTCTTGTCCTTCAGATGGAAGTGGTTATGAGTTTGAAAGATGCTGTCTGAGGATTTTTGGTGATTAAGAACAGAGTTGAGGAAAAACTTCTTCACCCAGAGAGTGGTGGATATATGGAATGCTCTGCCCCAGAAGGCAGTGGAGGACAACTCTCTGGATGCTTTCAAGAAAGAGATAGAGAGAGCTCTTAAAGATAGTGGAATCAAGGGTTATGGGGATAAGGCAGGAACAGGATATTGATTGTGGATGATCAGCCATGATCATAATGAATGGTGATGCTGGCTCGAAGGGCCGAATGGCCTACTTCAGAACCTATTGTCTATTGTCTATTGATTTTCTGCAGTGCATCTTCTGGATAGTATACCCTGCTGCTACTGAGTGTTGCTGGTGAAAGGAGTGGATGCAATGCCAATGAAGGAGGTTGCTTTGTCAGCTTCTTGAGTTTTGTTGGGGATGCACTCATCCAGGCAAGTGGGGAGTATTCCATCACACTCCTGACTTGTGCCTTGTAGATGGTGGCCAGGCTTTGGGGAGTCAGGAGGTGAGTAAAACGCTGCAGTATTCCTAGACTCTGACCTCCCCTCACAGTAGCCATTGCATTTATGTGGCGAGTCCATTTGGGTTTCTGATCAATGATATCTTCCAGGAATAGTGATAGTGGTGGAATTCAGAGATGGTAACATGATTAAATGTCAAGGGGAAGTGGTTAGAGTGTCTTTTCTTGATCATGGTCATAGCCTGGCATTTGTGTGACTTGAATGTTACATGCCACTTGTCAGCCCAAGCCTGAATATTGTCCACATCTTGTTACATTTGAACATGGGTTGCTTCAGTATCTGAGGAGTCACAAATGGTGCTGAATATTTGTGCAATCATCAGTGAACATCCCCACCTCTGATCTTATGATGGAAAAAGTTCTTTGATGAAAAAGCTGAAGATGGTTGGGCCTAGAATACTACCCTGAGGAATTCCTGCAGAGTTGTCTTGGAGCTGAGATGACTGACCTCCAACAACCACAGCCAAAATCATCTTCCTATGTGTCAGGTAAGAATATAACCAGACAACTTTCCCTCCTGACACCCATTGATTCCAGTTTTATTGGGTTCCATGATGCCACACGTGGTCAAATGTCAAGGGCCTCAATGTCAAGGGCTGTCACTCTCACCTCACCTCTGGAATTTAGTTCTTTTGTCTATGTTTGAACCAAGGCTGTAATGAGGTTAGGAGCTGAGTGGCCCTGGCGGAACCCAGCTGGGCGTCACTGAGCAGGTTACTTCTGACGAGGTGCTGCTTGATACAATTGTTGATGATGCCTTCCATCACTTTACTGATGATCAAGAGTAGACTGATGGGGCAGTAACTGGCCAGGTTGGATTTATCCTGATTTTTTATGTACAGGACATACTTAGGCAATTTTCCAGATTGTCAAGCAGATGCCAGTGCTGTAACTGTACTGGAACAGTTTGGCTAGGATAGCGGCAAGTTCTGGAGCACAAGTCTTAAGTAGTATTGCCGGAATGTTGTCAGGGCCTGTAGCCTTTGCAATGTATAACACCTCCAACATGGAGTGAATCGAATTGGCCTCATGGATGCCCTGTCTTGAGTTGCTGGATCTGTTTGAAGTCTGTTCCATTTAGCATGGTGATGGTGCCACACAACATGATGGAAGTTGTTCTCAATGTGAAAGTGGGACTTCGTCTCCATGAGGACTGTGTGATGTTCATTCTTAGTGGTATTGCCATGGACAGATGCTACTGCAGCTGGCAGATTAGTAAGGATGAGATCAAGTATGTTTTTGCCTCTTGTCAGTTCCATCAGCACCTGCCACAGACTCAGTCCAGCAACTATGTCTTTTCGGAACTAACCAGCTTGATCAGTAGTACTGCTGCCGAGCCACACTTGTTGATGGACATTGAAATCCCCCAACCAGTGCTTCCTCTAAGTGTTGTTCAATGTGAATGACTATTGATTGATCGGCTAAGGGAGGGTGGTTTGTGGTAATTAGCAGGAGGTTTCCTTGCCTATGTTTAATGTGAAGCCATGAGACTTCATGGGGTCCAGAGTCAATATTGAGGAATCTCAGAGCAATGTTCTTTGGCTGTATACCACAGTACCACCACCTCTGCTGGGTCTGTCCTGCCACAAAGACAGGACATATCCAAAGATAGTGATAGTGGTGTCTGGGACATTGTATGTAAGGTATGATTCCATGAGTATGAATATGTCGAGGTCTTGCTTGACTCGTCTGTGTCTGTGAGACAGCTCTCCCATTTTTGGCACTAGCCCCTAAATGTTAGTGAAGAGGACTTTGCAGGATTGACAGGAATGTTTCAGTAAGACTGTTGTCTCTTCCGACATCCAAGCCAATGCCTGGTGATCCGCCAGGTTTCATTTCTTCAAGACTTCGTAGTGATTGGTACAACTGAATGGCTTGCTAGGCTGTTTCAGAGGGCAATTGAGAGTCAACAACATTGCTGTGAGTCTGGAGTCGCATGTAGGCCAGAGTAGGTTAGGGGTAGCAGATTTCCTTCCCTGAAGGATATTAGTGAGCCAGATGGGTTTTTCCAACAATCGATAGTGGTTTTGTGGTCATCAGTAGATTCTTAACCAAGAGTCGTTTTATTAAATTCAAATTCCACCATCTGCTGTCAGACATAATGGGAACTGCAGATGCTGGAGAATCCGAGATAACAAAGTGTGGAGCTGGATGAATACAGCAGGCCAAGCAGCATCTTTTGAAGCACTAGCTTCAAAATCTCCCCTCCCCAAAAATCAGCCCAGCTTGTCCCCGCCTGCCTAACCTGTTCTTTCTCTCACCTATCCCCTCCTCCCACCTCAAGACCCACCTCTATTTCCTACCTACCAAACTCATTCCACCCCTTGACCTTTCCACCCTCCCCGGACTGAACTATCCCCTCCCCATCTCCCTACCTTTACTCTCCTCTCCATCTATCTTCTCCTCTATCAGTCTTTGGTCTGCCTCCCACTCTCTCCCTATTTGTTTCAGAATCCTCTCCCCACCCGCTTTCCGATGAAGGGTCTAGGCCTGAAACATCAGCTTTTGTACTCCTAAGATGCTTTGCTGTGTTCATGCAGCTCCACACTTTGTTATCCACCATCTGCTGAGGCGGGATTTGAACCTAGGTCCCCAGAACATTATCTGGGTCTCTGAATAATAGCCTAACAATAATACTGTAATGCTGTTACCTTCCTTCCTTTGTCTTTCCAAAATGCAGCACTCACATTTGCCTAAATTAAACTGCATCTGCCATTACTCAGTCCACCAGCCCATTTGATCAAGGTCCCATTGTGCTCTGAACTAGCCTTCTTCTCCGCCCTCTACACCATCAATTTTGGGGTCAACTGCAAACTTACTAGCTCTACCTTGCCTTGCCATTCCATACCTGTTAGCACATTGGTATTTTAGCCACAGCATAAAGGGCTCCCACTCCTGTTATACTGACATGCACTTATACACAGAAACACAGACAGGCTTTGTGTCAGCAGAAGCCTTCAGAGGGGTCATCTTGCTCTGTGGCACACCTGGATGTCCATCCCATAACTACGACAGCCAGTTGCTTGGTTACTGGTCAGGGAGCCTTGATAACCATTAGTCACGATTACCATCCACCACAGCCCAGGGGCTAGGCTATGGTCAGTCACTCCCCAAGCTCAGCGTAATCAGGTGATATGTCCAACTACAGTCTGGGAAATGGGTAGCAGTCAGCCCTGTAGGGACATCACAAGCAGTCAGGGGAATCATGTATCATCAGTCAGGGAGCTGCAAGGAGAGTGGGCAGGGGTCTGTTCATTCTTATCTACGGACTGCTTGTCACAGTCAGTCAGAGGTCTGGCACAAACACAGTCCTGAGGATACTTGCGTTGACATTGAGGGGAGTTGGAGGGGTGCCGGGAGGGACTCATTACGCATAGGGAGTGGGAGAGACATGGCTGGGAAATGAAAGAAGAGGCAAACGTTGAGGTGGAGACAAGGAAGAGGCAAGGGGGCATGTCAAGGTAGGCAGAACAAAACCAGAGGGCATTGTAGTCTACAGGAGGGTAGGAGTCAGTGACAGTGATACCAATGTGACCTCCACAGGGAGAGGGTAGCAGACCAGGGTGGGCATCATTAAAATGAAATGTTGGGCCTACAGGCGCAAGGAGAACAGCTGGAGGCAAAGGACCGAGTGCCTGGAATATCCAGCTGTGGGTCCCATACACCCATCCTGTGTAAGCAATGGCAGAGTCTGCTTACGGGCTCCAGGAGGAAATGTTGTGTCACGTATGGGGTTTTCAAAGCCATTCTACAATATTAAGAGCATGAGGTGGGAAATAGATAACTCACACGATAATTTACCATCGTAATGGAGCTGATTACAGGAAACTGATCCACACCTCATATCCTGTAGACCTGGTCATGTCGCCAATGCTCAGACATTGCACGGTTACAGTGAAGACTCATTGTATTCTAAATGGGCTGAGGGGCTTTGAGACAGGTTGGCATCTCTGAATGGTCAAAGGTGCACGAGTCATTGCATTTTCCTGGAAATCAAATAGTGACCCTCCATCATCTGGCTGTTTTGGTTACAAATAATTTAAATATTATGAGGGTGGAATCCTTTTCTAATCATGAAGGCTGGTTTACAATAGGACATCATGAATGCAATTGATTATACCATGCACCCTAGGGAAACAAGCGACGGCTGAGAATACTAATGCCTTTGCTGCCTGAGTCTCCACATCAATGGGGAGAAGGGATGAAGGGATGTTGTGAAGTTAGCACCAGTGACATTTTGATAATGGAAATGCCACAGAACTCCCCAGTAGCTCCCTGAAGGGGCATTTAAACAGTCCTTGCATAAGCATATGGATGATGACAGGATAGTGTACAGGGAGGGGTTTAGATTAGTTCACAGTTCGGCGCAACATCGAGGGCCGAAGGGCCTGTTCTGCGCTGTATTGTTCTATGTTCTAAATGAAGCCAACTATTAACACCAGGGCTGCTGTGATGCAATTTCCACTCAGTCCTGAGACCACAGGTCCTTTTCCCACATAGTAACAGCATTATGGCTCAGAATGTCCTAAGTTGTCTTCCATACTAATTCTTGTACATTTGCAGATCGCTGTCTATAAGCCTGTGGGACTGTCTTCCCCTGTCACTTGTCTCTCTGCACTGTGTATGGCAGTCACTGTTGTTGATGTTGAAGATAGAGTTGTTTCTGGTGTCTTCTGAAGTGGTTCCTTTGCTGTAGTTGGATTGCAAGTACTGATGGACTGATCGCTGCCCTACTTCCCCAACTTGCAGCAGAACTGTGAGTACAAGAAGAGAAAATCCACACTCTTTGCAAAAGGGATGGTACACTCTGAGCATCCTTCACACTCTGAAACTCCTGATCATGCCCCAGCAGAGATTTGGGTCACAGCAGACCATGGCCCTGAGTAGCACTAGCTCGATGTGATTCTGTCAATGCTGTGTTGTTGGAGGACAGCTCCCTACAACCAAGAGTTGGAGGCATATACCAGTGCCAGGTTACTTTCAAGCTTGATAATAAAGGAAGTCTTCACTTAAAATTTCATCTATATTATCAAAAAACATTAGTTGAGGCAGTAATACTGTGTACTGACCCAACATGGAGGCAGACACCAGATATGTGCTTAGTTTGCACAGCTGAATTTGTGAAGCATCAAGTATCTTGATTGGGCAGAGGCTAATTGTTAAGGAGATGGTTAATTCCCACAAGTAGGGTAATTGATGAGATGCAAATAGCTGTATATAAAGCCCTTCCCACCTGCTAGTGAGAAAGTGATCTAGCCATTCACTGATAGAGTACTTCATTACGAACATTTATCTCAATGGCAAGAATCAGATTTTTGTGCTTTCTTCTGATTAACTCATCACACTCACCATTATTCTCATCCATTCAGGGAGGGGAATGTTCTTCTCTTCAAATAAGCTGGTTAATGATATAATTACTATCAACGAGGTATAAAGTACATTGTTATTTTTCTGTTTCTGTGCTAATTAAATTTTAAATTATTTACACAAATTTAACAGTAACCACCAAGGTACTAAACACAAAAAAATTAATTAATCAATATGTTTAACCTAGATTGTTACCTTAATTTCCTGGTTTTTGCAACAGCTTTTGAGTTGACGTCAGAAACCACCCCTGTCCTCTCTGCCAACTTCTGACAATCACTAACTTTTTAGCTTTTATTCTGTGTGCGACTTGCCAAGCTCTGTTTCCAAGCTCTTTGGTTTATTATTGTTGATGTTGAGTGATGATGTAGTTAGTTAGCAGCTGTACCTTAAAGCAGCTTTACCTAGCAGGGAAGAACTTCACAAACAGATTTAAAATCTCCAAACTGTCAGCAACAATTATGCTCCTCTTTGATTGGGCAGTTTAAATTTGCGTTTCGCATCAGACAATTCATGTTTCATGGAATGCACAATAGTCAAACTGATTATCTCCATGCTTCAGCTTCACACTTGGTTTAAAATATCCAAATATATAATGACATGATCCCAATGTGCATGATTTCCCCATGATCATGTGAAAATGAAGGGAAAATGTCATCCTTTCTGCTTTCAGGTGTTTTTAGCAATTCATACTCAACTAATTATTCTTTGTGTATTACCACTGCCATTTTGAGGGTAAAATAAGGTCATGCAAATCTTATACTTGAAGAAATCTGGTGGAAGAATACCCCTCCAAACATTGAATGGATCTATTTTCTGATTCTGCCACTACAAAAATCAAGTGATGAACAGCTGATGCATATCCATATAATATACACCTCATGAACAGAACGTTAAAGTCTAGGTAGTAGATGTTTGTACATAAAAGCAAACAGAAAAATTGTTGACACAGTTCCCTGGCTCACTACAGCCATTCACCAATATGGGACACTGGATAAATGCAGAGACAATTTTGAAAGGAGCTGCTCAATTCAGATGCAGTAACACAAACTTTGTAAAGGATGAGAAGTTGGCATAAAATTATTCAATTAGAGCAGGTTTGATTCAAATCTTGTCCTTCTGCTGGATTATTTTATTTCAGGAGTTGCAAAACAATCACATTTCAGATATTCATTATAAACATGCGAGGTGTATTTACTCTTATTTCAAATGCAAATTTCGTTTTTAGTCCACATCTTAAATGTTTGGTACAAAAGCTTTTTTTCCTTTCTGGTAATCTCAAATTCCAGGTTGAAATGCTGTCAATGGCCACCTCCAGTTTATTCGCAGAACCTCAATCTGACTATAGACATTTCCAGTCTCCATTACTCAGTAAACATTTCCAAACCTAAGCACTTACATCTGTAGCAATCTATTCCATTTATTTTATGCTTCCTATATCTAGTTCATGTGTTTTCATCAAAAGGAGCAGCTTTAGAGTTAAAATAAAATATATTTATGAGGTGTTCCTTATACATATGAGCTACATTTTTGAAGCTAATATTATAGACAATATAAAACTACTAAATTGAATCTGAAATTTAGAAGTGTGTTATTCAGAAAGGTCCATCATTTTGATAGCTGGAACCAAGAACAGCAGTCTATTTAATGCTACAGTTGAGCTTTGTTATTACAAATTTTGCTATTACAATCATCTTCTATTAAACGGTTCCCCTGGACCTGGAGAACGCTGCATTGTATTAGTTAAGGGATCACTGAGGCATATCTCTAAGAAGAAGTATTTTACCAGTTTTCGTGAGTTAGTAAGAACAATAGCTGGTGTGACCTTAGAGTGTATTCCCAGTCTGTGTGCAGCTATACTAACTTTTCTTTAGCACGGCAAAACATCACAAGAGGTTCCATAGGGAACTACATTTGTGCTTATCTTGTTTTGTCAGTGAATTTCTTTGAGCAGGGCAGAGAAGACAAACAATTAAAATACTGCATTACAAGACCATTCTCCTTGCATGTGTGCTAGAGCTTCACAGGTGCTTAATAATTTGTTTTGCAATGTTTTGTAATGAGCCAAAACATTTTAGAAACATTTCACATTCTAAAGTAAATATGCTAGTTTGACTGTGATGGATACCTTCAATAAAATATTTTGTTCAACACCATTCAAAATCAAGTGCTGCTATACTACTTGGCCATGTTAAGATATTTTTGGTACAGCCCTTTAACAAAACTATAAACCTGATTTAAAAATAATTATGCAGTTCATAATGCAATCCAATCGGCAAAAATGTAACTAACTCTATACCATTAGTGCATCACATAATCCTAGACCCCACAATACGGGAGACAGTAGATACCTGATCTCTGGTATTGATCTAATGCTATTTTAATGTGTGTCTGTTGACATTCATGTCCTGTGGTAAAGAATATTGCCTAAATTAGTTAGCCGATTGGTTCTGTTGATTAATGACAACACACTTGGGGATCTACTACACTCTGTGTGACAGAATAATCAGTAGAACCACAGAAACCACTGGTGGCATTATTTACTTCTCATCTTTTAGGTTCATTTATTAAATTATTTAATTTCTACTTCCTAACTGGCAATTTATTAAAATGACATGTTCTTCGATGTTAGATGTTGTTACTTGTCACAAATGGGTAAGAAAACAAGTTAAACAAGGTGTTTGAATCAATTTCTCATAGCTCGAGGGATTGAAAATGCATAATCAAGATTCAAGAGTTGACCTTGTCTAATATCCGGTTTTGTCATATCTGACACATTAAAAGTCCACTTCATATCGGATTTGATTCTGTAACGAGTGTTTTAGCAGCAGTGGAGAAAAGACCTATAACCATGACAATATTTACATAACAAAAACAATGGACTCAAATGGTGGGCTGGAAAATCAATATGAACTTATGTCTCTGCATTATAAATGATTTTCCTATATGTAAACTTGCATGTAATTCATATGTTTTCATAGTGAGACCTTTTACAAATGTTTGAACTGGCCTGAATCAATTGCAGTCAAATGGTGTAAAGTCACTTTAATTAGCAGCCCAGACCAAGTGATGTAGTTAGTGGAATTGCTGTCATGTACTTCAGCTGTAGGTAAGGTAAGTGTGAAAGAGAAAATAGATGCAATAAAAACTCTAAATCTAATGTCTCTGAAAACTGCAATTACAAGGTTCAATTTACTTTTTTTTCTGATTGTAAATAACATTTTATTGAGTTTTTAGGAAGCTGTAACAAAGACAAGCCTGCATCATAGAGACATAGTCAGTCACCCATACAGTGCAGATAAATGTGTCTCCACTCCAATACCCAGTGGTGAGCAGAGAAAAATACAGTATCAGGAATAGACCCATACATAATAGAAGAAATACTGTCAAAACAATTGGGGGATGTATGTGAATCTAGCAGCATGGCTGCCAATCATATCCAAGATGATATTGCTTGCAGAATATCCCTGGGCCAATTGAAGTACTTCAACCTAACATTTAGCTCAGACATTATTTGCCCACAAATGGAAACTTTCTGATAGGGTATTCACCACCTCAAGAAGAATAGCAGATTGTAAATTAAATGATAAAATAAATTATTCTGAAATAACAATACATTCCAGGAAGAAATATTTTGAGCGGCATATTTGGTTAGAATCACCTTCATTTTGGGGAAGGATAAGAAAAGTCATTAAAGCAAGGAAAATGTATCTTAAACATTTACTGCAAGCAGCCAACTAGAGTGAAAAACTGACAGCTGTAGATTAGCTACCCATAAGACCCAAACCATTATACTTTCCACTGAACTTCAGCTAGAATGCATGATAGGTTGTTGATCTGCAACCATCAGAGTTCTACAGCCTCCCAAAGTTAGAATTACTCACTGTGTTAATGGAATGTTTCAACCAACATAGATCTGTAGCTCCACTCTAGCATAATATGTCTGGTCAGATGTTTATCCATCATACGAGGTTGAGAGGAAGGATTGGTATAATAGAATCAGTTACTTCATTTCTATAAGCTTTAAAGGCATGTGAAGAATCCTTCTTTTGGTGAACATTCCTTGTGCTGAAAGCCAGATTACTTTGTTGGCGTACATAGTGCTCCAGAACTGTTGGATTACAACATTCAATTCTATGCATTTGAGGCAGGGCTTAAAAAGAAATCACTCAGAACAGTCAGAAAAAGCAAATTGGAGGAAGAATCGGAGAGAGAAGCAGACTCCATGTTAGTTGTGCTGATTTTGAGCTGTCCTGCAGGGAATTAGTCTAGAACAATTGAATGGTTTTGTGCTATAAAGGAGCTCAGAGAGAGGTTCTAGGAATTAGTAAGCAACTAAAAGTTGGACACAAGACTCAGAGGAAGTACTGGGGAGCTGCAAAAGTCAGAAGGGTCAGTGGTTCTGCATTATGGAAGCTGTGAGGAGCTCAGAAAATGCCTGCGGGCATTATATTGCGGTGCTGTTGTGAGAGTGGGGTTGAAATTCTATAGGCAGTTTTTTTTATGCAACTGAGAAAGATTAGAGCTTGGGGAACACACAGGAGCAGCTTTTTAGTTTGATGAAGTTACCTGTCTGTGAAGTGCTAGAGTTTTGCCTGTGATTAAGTACTGAAGTACAATTTTGAAGTGCAGGAAACCTCCCAAAGCTGGATCAGTCATTGAGGCAGCCCATAATAGAGCAGCTATTGCAAAGGAATTACAAGGCTAGATCAGCAACATGAAGAATTGTCATCAGTTGTGAAGTTTAACAAGATTTGATAACACACCACATCATTTACATCTGAGGAGTTACCAAATAATTGGTGCAACCAGTCTGGATTATATTTGCTATTTGATGTGATCGATTGGGTGTTTGATCACAGATATTACTGGTGTTTACCACATGGTAATTCTGGGTGTTAGAAGTAAGTTGAGTGTGTTTTATAGATTCTACTACTCTTCTAACTAGTATAATAAAATATTGTTCAAAACTGTGAAATCTTGTGGTATTATTCTTTTAGTCAGTCCCCTGCATCTCATTTTCTGAATTCTTTAAAAATAATGGTTACTGGTCCCTAACCATATCATAAAATAAATTTGGTGGTCTGGCGTGGGAATCATAAAATACAAAGAGAGTATTCTAACCATGTCTAGCAGAAATACGGCAGATAGAATGAAAGTGGAAGGCACATTTTACCCACTGTTTCATGTCACGTTTGTATAAATTTAGATTACAGGTTGACAAGAATCCCTACCTGAAACCAATAGATTGTTCCCTAAATAAAAGAATATTATTCAATCACGTCAGCCATGCTTCAGTACAATATTAACCTATAGCCTAACCAAGACAGAATTTTTATATACTCTATCATAGTTCACAAAGTGAAATTACATTGTTATTTCTCTGATTAAACCTTTAGTAGCATGTTATATTAAACAATGAAATCATTTAAATTAATTGCAAAATAATTTTTAAAATAATTTAAATCTTTAAAGGAATCTCTAATCTCTGGGAGTTCATTTTATTTTGTCTTTGTTTTAGATGAGAAATTCATACCGTTGTTTTATGGTCATTGTGTTGAGTCGTCTGATCTCTTCACATACTTCAAATTAATTAAAGTTCTGTGCTAAGAGGCATTTTGATCTGGTGATGTGTCCTGTCACATAAGAGTATTCTCTCAATTGATATTGTAAGGATAGGCAGGGATGCTAGTGTCATGAAGAACAAGGAGTAGGTGCACTGATGTCTGAACAAACGGAACACTACGATGCTGAACTGGGTCAATTAGGTCCAAATAAATAGAGCTGATAGGAAATCTCAGCTTTATTCCTCCTTATTTTATCAAATATTTAGATGGCCCACAAATATTATAACAGAATAATACTAAATTACAGCATTTTGAAAGATTTTTAACAAGGAACATCAGAAAAACAGGTAGAGAGTGAGCATACATTAGGCTTTTGTAGTAAACTAGGCTCTTCTTTATTTGTATTGAGCCATTTACATCCAAAACTTGTACGCACCAGAGCTAGATTAATAAACATTGGGATATTTATACAGTTTAAATGGCCAGATAGGAGCTTTGAAAGCATGAAAGGATCAGTGTTACAGCTGCATTAGAATGATTGGTAAATTTCTTTTAATACAGTTTGTGTTCTAAGGAATCAGATGTTCCAAAACCTATGCACTCCTGAAAGTTTGTTATGGATGATAAATTCTGATGCAATATTTAACCTTTCTCCCATTTTGAACAGGGGAAATTATACCTTTGCACTATCATCATCAGCAGTGCAAAGATTAACATAACTACGGCCTGCCCTAAAAATGTTCTGCAAACAAAAGTAATGCTAAAAAGACTTGGCCCATTTCAGAGGAGCATTACTCATGGAATGCAGATAAACTTATTCTAAATTTTAAAAAAAAGCAAACTCTGTTTTTACAGATGAGAATAGTTCAAAGGTAATTTAAATGATATTTAAATGAAATGATGTCTATTTCTCAGAAAAAAATATGTTGAGAGAGGGAGAAAGAGGTGCATCTTTAACGTTTGAGAAACAACAAGATTTTCAGCGATGCAGATCGAAGCCTCCGATCACCGTACTATCCCATTGTTACTGACGCCACTGAGTCCTTTTGATTGCAAGGTTGAAATAAAAGCCACTAAAAATCAAACAATCCAAACTAGTTTCTTTGATCAAACTATCCCATATTGCATACAAAAGTCAAATAAGCACTGTCATGCATTTTCTTAGTGATTGCTTTCCAATGCCTATGCTTAGTAATTTGATATAGACTTCTCTCGTCCTATCCATCTCTGGCAGCGCTGCTTCTAATGCTATGCTGACAAAGTTAGTGACTACTCTTCATGTTGCTGTGACACTCTTTTGTCTTTTCAAGATTAAGTTCCTGCTGAGAATTCATGAAGTGCAGGTTCCTATGAAATCATGCTGTTTCTCATGAATTTGCAAGTCCTCCATCCTCAGTGATAGCCTTCCTGCTCTTTCAACAAACCTCATGAAATTTTACATGATTTCATAAGGAAGCAGTTTCCTTAAAGTTATGGCCAGGTAGGTCAGATATGGCCTGAAGAATAATGTCAAGTAGTTTACACTTGCTTCCTGTGCAGGCATCTGGCATTTCTCTCCAGCTTTCTGTTTTCTGGCAGATAGAAGCATATTCTGCACGGGACTCCTCTGAGGGCAAAAGTCCAATGGCTAACTCTGCCTAAACTGGCAAGGCAGCAACAATCCAAATGAAGCTTGAAGAGGCCAAGAATGGCAACAAAGTTCAATGGCTCAACCATAAACATTTGCCAACTCATGATGTAAACAGTGGCACAGAACTTGACAGCACTTTTACAACTGAACTCAAGTTGCAGGAAATACCTGTTTTAGCCATAATGTTGCAACAGAGTTAAAGCATCAGATGGGTGAATTTGCAGGAGCTCCTTACAACTTCTGATTGGAAGTTGCATAGACAAAAATATGGAAGTGTCCCAGAACAAAGCATTTCCAGTATATTTTCCACCCACTCCAGTCAGACTGGATGACTAGTGGAGGAAGGGCAAGAAATCTGGACTGGAAGTGTATTCAATTGGTACTAGTAACCGTTAAAGTAAAGCTAATATGGACCTGTGTTTAATGAGGCACAGAAGCAAATATTTCATCCACATGACCATCTAACATTCTGCCAACTCCAAATCCACCCCTTCCCTTTTCATCAGCTTCAGATACTGAAGGCTAGTTTTGATGTGTGCTGTTTCAACATCAAGGCTGTCCTATATCATAAAGTCAGAAGTGGGGATGCTAGTTGATGATTGAGTCAGCTTCTATTTTACCAAATGTGCAGAAAGCTAGACCTTGAGTATTTTATGACATGAAAGTCAGAGTGGAAAATCTGTGTCTTCAGCTTCTCGCTCACTACAACCAGCCTCCATGTTGTACAGCATCAAACAGCATTTCAGGGCATGAGCCACAGCCACCAGCGGCATGCACTGCTTGTCCACAGACATTGACACCGATATTTGCTACCCTTTAAAGTCATCATGACACCTCTCCGATCCAGGATTGGGATGGAGTGAAAGCATGTGAGGAAAGTTATTTCAGGCATTGTGAGAGTGGTAGAGAGTGATCATCGATGTGAGATGAGTACAGAAGTAGACTGAGTGTGAGGCCCCAGGAGAAGAAAGTGGCACTTACTTCGGCAGGTAAGAGAAGGTAATTGAGCTTCTTATAGCACTGCTGACTGTTCCTCCACACTGTTGAGATAGCACTCACCTGGGTGGTGACTTTAGACCAGTCTGCCAGGGTCTGCTGGTGTGGCCTCTTTTGCTGTTCACCAGGAATCAGTATAGTCCATCAGGACCTCCAGGCCACAATTGAAGATTGTAGAGCCATCTTCCCTTTCTCTAACATTTTCAGATGCAATCCATTAGCTAACAGGGATATTTCACAATGCCAGCTCTTGTCTGGGTACACAACAGCCTTTTAAATAGGGCACAAACATTAGGGATGCTGGTGTTCAGCAAACATCCACTAAATAATAAGATGTTCTGGGAACAGCACATGATAAGATGAGGTTATAATCAGACATGAGGGTTGCCACAGGGTGGGCGAGACAGTTAATGAGGTGCATTTGGTAAGATAAAACTGAAAATCTCACTGGACCCCATGGTGAGAGGAATTAAAAAAATCTCATTGTAACTGGCACTTAGCCAAAAATACATATGATTCAGTTCATTATGCCTTATAAGTATTGAGCAAATGAGCATTTGAGTTTATATCCTAAAACCACTAAGCTTTGATTTGTCTGATTGTGAATGATAGTGTAAACCACATCGCTTCAGCTTTTGATTCTGTATATTTGATGACGGAGGTACATTTTGCTTTTTTTTTACAATCCTTACTTATTCTAAGTAAATTTCATTGCAAAGTTTTGGTGTATTATAATTGAAGTTATTTTTTCTGTTCATGACAACATAAACCAGGCAGAAGGTAAAATACATTACTGTGCAAGTGTCAGAATTAAGCTATCATTTTCTGATTGACATGACACATAGAATGTCTTAGAAACTCTATTTTGTGGAAATCTATTATCACTTGATGCAATATCCATAAATATAGATGGATGTAATTTTTCTCCTGTAAATATTGAGAATTGCATTCATATGTAGCCACATTCGTGGGATACAATAGAGAATCACCTCTTCACAGCTAACAAACGTAAAGGATAGTGGCTGTTTTTCTTCATGTATTTAGCTATGTTGCATTGCATTCAAATGGAATTATATGGATGCAGTAGGAGCTAGTCTTTTGTGTTAGTGTTCAGCCATTAAGATTTCCAAAGCAACAAATCTTCTCTTTTCCTCCAAACAATAGTGAGGAAGACTTTCATGGTGAATTTCAGAATTAAACTACTGCCTTCCAAATAACACCATTGAGGTGAAGACAATATCTCTGGAAAATCTGTTTCTAGTTTACATTCCAGATCCGTACAAGCCCCATATCTATAAGTTAGATCCCAACAGCAATGAAGATAGAATATCTTGTTTCCTCGCAAATCCAATACTTTGCATAGCATGACCATTAAAATACATGTGTTAGAAAGGGATGCTCATGCAAAACTATTTATTTTCTGCTTGGTTAATAACTTGTCAGCATTAGATAACTAGTGGGATGCAATTTGCTGTAGCACGGAATACCACGAGTTTGCTGTTAGTTCGATTTTCCCCTGCATATTTATGTTTTTAATATGTTTACATGCCAAGTTGCTGGAAATGCAAGTTGGTAGCATCATAGTGAGGAAAACAGGACGAGCAATAATATGATTCCTCAGTCAATCAGATTGAATTATAGTGAAATTAACAGCAGAAGGTCTGTAAAAGAAGTGTAAATTAGATTGACTGAATTCAATGCCAAATCTGGTTGAGAAAAAGAGAAAGAGAAGAAAGGGAAGAAAGATTGACATAGAGCAAAAGAAAAAGAGAATGTGCACAATACAAATATGTGGGAGAACAACTGAAAGCTCTCAGAAATCCAAATGCACTGATTAAAACATGAGTGTCATTTCCAGAAAACAAACCAGATACTAAGTTCCATACATTCATGTTCAAGGGGATTTTGGCCAAATGTTACATGATCTGCAACAGCAGTGAGAACCTAATCAATCCATTTATAAAAAAGGAATGATAAGACTTTGCCAGTGGACTAAGTACACCATGTCTTTATTGACATGATTATCTATTGTCAATATTTGAAGCAGACTCAGCCATAGTATCATAGTCCTCTGCTTGCTTATAATTAAGCATCATTGGTAAGGACTGGGGCAGAGTCAAGCATGCAGAGCAGTCAGCAGTCCAGCTGCTTCTACACCTCAAGGATATGAATTCTTTTTCAGCATTCAAGCTGCTTGGGAAGACGTTTGAATGAGTGTACATATTCCTGACAGCACAAAGCTTTGTGCAATAATTTTGGCAGCATAAGACAATAAAATTTATGAATTAATTTTTGTTTCTCATTTTATCTTTTAAAATTTAGGCAGATAGCAATGAATTACAGACTTACCTGTTCTAGTACAAAACAATAGGATTGCAACAACTCTGCCTCATTATGTAGAACTTGGAAATCACAGAGTTTGATAATAATGTGGCAGAGTAATCTAAAAATCCATAATGATGATTGGTCAGACCTATCCCTGCATCCTTCAACACAAAACATTCTGGCCTACAAAGTTCCTGGGACTCTAAGCTGATAGCGTTCGAGTGAGGAAAAAAAGGTCACTCTAGGTCTTAAGATATGTGGTAAACAACTGTGGACAGGATTTAATGTTGGCAATGAGGCCTCATCCATCAGCTGGAGAACTCGTGGAAATCCCTGGGAAGTCCTGAGATTGTTAGATTTCTATAGATTGAAAACATTAAAGGACTTGGGAATAATGCAGAAAGGTGATGACGAAGCAGAATTTCAGCACGAGCTAATTATTTGGTAGACTGGGCTCAGAGGGCTCAATGGGCTTCTCCTGTTCCTTTTTCTTATGTTTCTTTCCTGTCCGGCGTGGAGCCTTCCCTGTGATTTAGAACATTGAGTGTGTAAATCCCAGATCCATGCTCTGTCAACCATTGACCAGTAAACAATTAGAATTCTCCAAAGCCATTAGTGCCATCTGGAGTGCTGGCTGATACTGGTAATGCACCTATCGGGGGTCCAGGATTGCTAAGGAACTCAGAGCACCAGTGAATGAGGGTAAATGGTTAGCATTGGGAGGGCATCACTGGTTGGATATCAGGGGTCAGAAGAAAGTCAAGATCGTGGTGGCATAGTGGTTAGCACCGCTGCCTCACAGTGCCAAGGGTCCAGGCTCAATTCCAGCCTTGGGTGCGTGGAGTTAGAACATTCTTCCCGTTTCTATGTGGGTTTCTGCCAGATGGGTTCTGACTTCCTACCACAATCCAAATGTTATGTGGATTAACCATGCAAAAGTGCCCTGCAGTGTCCAAGGATGTGTAGGTTCAGTGGATTCATCATGGAAATACAGGGTTAGAGGAGACTGGGTCTGAATGGGATGCTTTACAGAGGGCCAGTGCAGGCTCCATGGGCTGAATGGCCTCTTTCTACACTGTAGGCAATCTATGATTCTCTCTCAGTGTGCCTTCTCTTCATGATGTTAGGTTCCTCAATCAGGCAATGAATGACTTTGTATGAACAGACCTCTGTACAAACCCACAAACAAACCTGATCAAAGTTTACATTTCAGGTTCTCGGCATAGTGATTACCTCAACTGCTCCTGGTTAAATACTAGTCTTTAAATGTCCCTAAGCCTTACAACATTGAACTTAGAGAGGGCGCCGGTGAAAAGGTATCTGTATCCTCACTCTGCAATCTTCCATTGAAATGGATCCTCCCTGCTGTTTCCAATCCCACCACAATGGGGTCATTAAATTCCACCCTGTGTCTTTCCTTAACTGAGGGTGACGGATCGCGAAGAAAAACATAGAGCAAGGTGGTTGATAAAAATGGATGAATTAAATGTCAAATCACGGACTGAAAGAAAGAAAGGTTTGAATAAGAGAGACAGAAAAAAGAAATAGACAAGGAAAATAAGAAAATGTCATAAAACTTTAAAACTTTCGCCTTTAACATCTGCAGTAACAAGTCTCTGAAGAAATGAAACACCTTGGTTTAAAACAGTTCACTTTCTAAGCCAGAGAAGTAAATTTTAATCATTAACACTTACCATGTGTTAATGACAAGACTTAACTTTCTGCAGAGAAGATTAGTGGCAAAATCAGCAGGTCTTAAAAAACAGGGAGTCTATACTTGAAATGCCATTTTCATGGAGCTAACACCGGATCCTTGATCTTAGACATAAATTTATGGACTTACAGTTTTAATCATACATATACTTCTTGACTGAAGTTGCCAAACAATTTACTAATAAATATAGAGAACCTCATTAGCCTTGTTATTATTGAGACCAAATTGTATCCCTACCAAAGCATCCTTTGTGGTGAATCTATGGATGTTCCATCTTGCAATTTAACTGCTAAGGATTATACCCCCAGTCTTCGCCTTGACTGAACATCTATAGGCTGATCAGTTTCCTTTAAACAGCATATTTAAATAAATTGATGTCTACTTACTTGTGTATTGCAAGTATTTTTGGGTGGTTCCATTGCTGAAAATGTATCCTTTGAGCTAGTTCAACAAAAAAGTTAACTGCTCATTGTTGTGGATATTTTCTATATGCAAATGGTCACCAAAGGCCAATGTAACAATTTATTGCATTTGAAGCATCCTTGAAGAGATGAAATATTTCTGCCATTTCTTGGGAATTGGCTTTTGTCAAACCAAAATGGAGATGCTTTATTTGAGATGGCATCAAACACATCAAGGTGAAGTCAATGCTTTGGAGAGACAGGAAGCAACTTACCTGCCAGGTCTTTTGCACATGATGCAGTCTGTAAATTGGATTTATTAACCATCTCAGAACTCATCCAACAAGGGTGGAAGTACGCCATCATTGATCATGAGGCACTGCCTAAGAAGTAACAATTGCATTTGAAAATTAATTCCCTATATATGATGTACTTTCAAATATTTCTGAGAAATGTTTGATAATAATTAAGACCTAAACAAAAGGAAATGGTTTCATGTATCAAGCGATTTGAATGGATGGATTTTCAATCAGTTGCTCTCAGTAGCTGAGCATTAAATCTGAATATGACTAAAGGGTAATGGTCTATTGCATTGCAATGTTTCTGAATAAGCCTGCCCACTTTGACACAGGTTTCATGTAAATAAAGTAGGAATTCCATTTCAATTCAGGCTTTTCGTAATGCCTCACTTCCTGTGGAAGTATCGGAATGGCTTTTCCTCAAATACAGATTTTCTGAGACATGTTTAAAAAAGCAAACCAGTAAAACCTAACATCTGCTTCATGAGACTACTGTAGCGCTGTGAGTTCTGAGCCATTTTCTGTTCAACATTGAGCAAGTTCTCAGTGACAGGTGGTTTCAAAGCTGGAAGTCTGCCACATTTGGATGATTAGGTTGACTTTGAAAATATACATTAAAGCTAATGCACTAAAGTTTGGGCAGGTATTTATTGGCCTTGAATTGCCCAGCCAAGAATCTGATTGAATTTGAATTTGAAAAACTGCTTCATTATGAATATGCTATACATAGTTTATCTTATCATTCACATCTTAAAATCAGAGAATAATGCAGCACATATTCGGCAATTCAGTCCATTGTTCCAGTGGTGGGTCTGAAGTGAAGCTATCCCATCAGGCCCATTTCCCTGTCCTGTCCTCCAACCCTTTTTTTTATTCCCTTCAAATATTTCCATCATTTGCTCTTGAAAGTTGCTGTTGAATCTGCCTCAGGATGGCCAATCCATATCACAACCATTGTATCAAGGGAAAGTTTCCCAATGCCACTTTGGATTGTTAATTTTGCCTTACCTAAAACTGAGTCATCCAGTTACCAACCATTCTAGCAGTGGAACCGTTTCTCTTCATTTACTCCCTTAAAACCCTACTTGGTTTTGAAAACCTCTATCAAATTTCCTCTTGTAGTAGCATTATTCAGTTCTTTAATTGATAGTGGTGCCTGTTTTATCACTACTGAGTTTCTACCACCATTAGCAACTGACATGCTGCTTTCAACAGGAAAGAAATGATGGACCATCTAAATGTGAGGTGCTACAAGTCAATTACCTGAAGTGTCCAACAAGCCAGGGAAAGGTTAGGATTTTTTAGTATCTTGCTTACATCTGTGAGATTCCTATCCTTTAATGAAAACTACAACACATGTAAAATGGAGAAAAATTAGCCTGTCTGTTTCGCATGAAGAACACTCCAGAGTTTTATGAGTTTTATGGCATTTCTGTAAAGTGGGGTGGAATTTTCAATGATTTTCCCTCTTACGGTAGAATGTTTTACCTGAAGGAAGTTTCATCCAGCAAACTAGTCCAAGTAACAAAGATTGCAATCAATAGGAATTGAATTCAACAGATAATTGCAACTGGGATTGGGAAGTAAGGCCTTCAGAATGGCAGTCTACCACTTTATTCCTGGAGGCACCTTGTAGTGATAATTATTATTCAAAATGTAGATTAATGCAGAATACGTATATTGCAAAATACAGGGTACTTTTGTATTAAAAAGGAATAAATATGATACTAAATCAAAGCTAAACAAAGCTTAAAAAACCTCTTTGCATTCTAAACCTTGTAGTTAAATATCACCTCACTGCCTGAAAAGAAGCATTCGACTCTATTAATGACGACAGAAGTAGAAAGCATTAGGGGATTTTTTTTTTAAACAAAATGAAGTGCAAGCTCCACAAAAGCTTTCAAGAAACACTAATTGGAAATACCTAGCTAATGCCAGCAAGTCAAACAGAGGAAACATTAAGTTATTATTTTTAATAATGTTTACAAGTATATACAGCCTTTTTCTACCTAGTGAAAAATGGTAGCCTTGGCAAAATGTGGCAGCGCAACTTTTCACTGGTGACGCTGCTCATCTTCTCTCTGATAGCAATCATTAGTTTTATTTTTTAACCCAGTCTTCAAATGAAGACAGATGGGCAGCAGAGTTTTAAATGTACAGTGTTTATGTACAGGAAAAATGGCTGCAAGATTACAAAGTACGATGTTTAAAGACCGTCCCATTGCTATTAAAGATAGTCTTTAAATATAACCAATCCTGCTGCTCAAGGACAAGGCTGTGATAAAGCAATTGAAAGAAATAACAGTAATTTGTAGCCCCAAAACACATGAGAAATTCTGGGTAGTCTAATATAGTGGATCAATAAGTTATTAATATGTTTTATTACAATTAAGGTGCCAAAATGATTGAATTCCCATTCATTCCGAATATATTCAGATTTTATGTTGTGAGAAAGTTTATTTTGTATCTTCATTTTACAATGTTACAGCAACTGAAGTTTCATCTGAATGCTGTTCGCACCTTGTTTAATTGTGATATCCTTAGCTGACAGTTAATTTATAATCTATTCTCTGACCTGTGGACACCTGAGCACCATTCACACTTCACTCTATCCTGTCAATCAGTTCTTTTCCTATTATCCTGTTTTAAACATGTTGTGCAACGTTTCTGCAATCTTCAATCTCATTCCTGTCATTTAACAATCCATCTTTCCTTCCTTTTCTGGTTTCTACATTTCTTTTTTGAATAATCACTTTTGAGAGCTCTGGACACTGATATCACTGATGCACACAAATTTGCTGGAAAACCAATAACCAGAGTATACACCACCATCCCTGCCCCAAACACAATGTTTTTTTTTGAAAGAGCAACCTTAACCTAGCTCCTTTTAAACTATGACCACATTGACAGCATTGATGTCTGTGATCCAACTTCATTCACTTAAAAGATCAGAGGCTGTGAAATCTGCAATTGCTCTGAGCCTCTTCTATGCATCCCTCTGTTTGTCTAAGAAAGTAATTGCTGTTAAATATGAGCTGAGCCCCAAGTTCAAACAAGCTTTCCCAGACCTTAGCTATCTTAATTGTTTTTCATAGAGCATTTGACCAATTTCAATGCATATTCCATTTGTTTGAATTAATCAGATCTTCATATCTATAATGCAGGCTTCTATTGAATCAGAAGTGATGTTCTGAAGATACTTAGGAGGGCAAAAATGATCATTTGTAAGTTAAAACTGTTCATAGCTAAATAATATGTTAGTTAGGACACTTGCTAGTCAATTTGTCAACTCATTCCCATTAAACTTTCATATCTGACAAAACTAGTGGAGATATAAAGTCTTCTCATTAGATTCTCTCAAGAGCTACCAACCATCCTGGTGATGAAGAAATCCTTACAATTTTTAACATCTACAGCATAGGTGGATCAAGAATCCTGTGGTAATTCCTTGTGACAGCTTCCTAAATTGGGTATCTGGGCCCCACAGGTCACAACACCTCCATAAAATGACTTGATTCCATTGGCCATGGAACTGGTCAGAGCTGGTACTCACACACTGCACAGTAGAGTCAACCATTTACACCAGGGTCTGAGGATCCTGGCTTTAATTGGTAAATCTGCTTGGAACCCTAAGTCGATACTGACTTCTCCCATATGTTTGGACCATCCTGGCAAGATAGAGATGGCTACAGCATTAGCAGGAATGATTGAGTTCTTCTGTGCTATTTTCATTGTGGTATCATTCTTTTCTACAAAGTGTCAGGACAGGTAATCTCTATGAGTTCATGCAACAGCAATGGTGGGAGAATTACTATTGGCCTCAGTCTTGGAAGTGGAAAATAAACAATTCAGATTACAAATCATAAGGAGCTTTCACACTCAGTGGTACTTGTGCCAGCTCTGCAGGTGTCTGCCATATCATTATTGAACAGCCTACTGCAATTCATAGATATAACTGCTCCAGTAATCCTACTGGAAAGTGCACATATAGGGATGCAAAATGCATAGCTCAGATGTGATGGCCCCATCTCCATGAGCAAATATTCTACTAAGGCTGGAGGTACTTTTTTTTGTCTTTAAAGTAGCTATTTTTCCAGCAATATGGGTGAAATGTGTAGAAAATTAAACTGGATCGTGTCGCACTGATACTCGTTTGTAAAAGGGACAAATTTATACTGCTGTGCACTTGGCTAATTTTGTGCATCTGGCTGCAGTAAATATTAGATAATCTTGCAGTTGAGAATGCATCTCCATCTTGGAACTCACTTAACCTTCATTTCATTAACTTTGTAGTTCAGTGCATGAACAGAGAACACTTAGGGCACAAGCCAGTTAGTAAAAATGAAACTAATTCATAAGAGATATCCATTCACCAAATGCATTATTTACATATGATTATAAGATTAATGAACCTTAGGGCAGGAGAATTTTTTGAACTCCCTTGAGATGGTAACATTAGGAAAATGGAGGGGGGCACTGGTAATGGGGGGGGGGGTGGCAACTTACTGCAGAGGCTGGACTTATCTGTGAAGTTGTGTTAAATGTTTTGACAACTTCAAATGGCAGTACTAGATGCTGTATTATAATATAGATGTGTTTTAACTGCAGTGCTTCATCACAGAGCTTTGACCTGAAAGGCTAAATTGATCATTATATTGACCAACGTTGCTTAAGTATTGAGATGTGTTTCCTGTTTATTACAGGATTTGTAAGCATTCTAAACTCACATAGCACTACTAAGCACTCTGGTCTCATGTTATGAAGTGATTAAAATGTTAAGAGATGTTCTTAATTTTAAAAAAATCTTCAATTAGAAAAATATAAAAGACCCCCCTGCAACCCCCTCCCCCCCCCAACCCAGCTCCAGGACTGCTTTGGTCATCTGGTTTTCAGTTTTAATGAACTTTAGTGGTTATATTTCCCAGAGATTGATTTGATAGCTGGAGTTAGTATGAATGCTTGTTTGAGTCTCAAGTGCTATAGAACTACTTATCACAGTAAGAGGGCTATGTGCACATTCTGATTGGAAGTTTCAAGAGGCTATTAAAGTATTCTCTGGCTTTAATGTGTGAAGTAAATAAGTGTTTGTTTTCATAACTAGCTGCATGAGTGAGTTTAAAATTTTCTGAATGACTTTTACGAAAGATGTTTGCATTATGAAATGTTTTCAATAACTACTGTATTTGATTGTTGGAAAGTTTTGTTTAATTTTCATGTCAAAGTGGATATTGGGTGAATGGGCAAAAAGGAATCACGAGGCTAAATGAACATGAAGGCGGGACAAGGCTTACAAGGCATAAGTCCAAAGTTGGAAGCCGTGTTATTGGTCAGAAGCAGTCCAGGCTTTTTAATCAGACAGCCTTGGTACCAGCACCTCTGCAGCACTGCCCTGAGTCTTGTAAACCTTGATCCCTCCATACCACTCTCTTAGAAAGCAAAGTATGTCAGGAATGCGATACAGAGGCAGACTCACATTTTGGATAAAAATGCACAACTGGCATTTTCTTGTGCTGATTCAAAATTCTAGCTCAAGATTTACCCCAATGACATTTAAGAGAAAGTATGATGACATTCTTGAAAATCTATCAATGGAAAACACTTTCTGCTAGTCCAAGGTAAGCCTGTTTCTGTGTAACCTGGCATTTCATATGTGGATTTCTATTTCAAAACCATACTGTTTGATCTAGTCCAATTAAGTTTATGGATCTGGAAAAAGAAATCCCTTTCCATTTCCCTTAAAACATTTTTTAAATGATTTGAGTGAGCAGGGCTTCTTTTCAAAAAAATGTAGTAAAATTGCTGTGATGCATAAAACTCCTTCATTTTTAATGTAATAACCTTAAAAATGTCTTGATATGAGTACTCCCTTGCATTCATGACCTCAACATTTCCCTCCCTTTGTCTCTAACTGGCACTAAGCCCTTTAAATAAGGCCTTGACAAGAGGTTGTTTTGGGAAAGCTCTAACACCTGTCCACTGATCTGCTGCCAGTCTGCATCTGTGCCCAGCTGACAAGGCTGTCTGCTTTGACTAATGACATGATTGATGGACAAAATAAGGAAGAACACACAAAAACATTTCAGTCTGGTCTGGTGTGTCAGTGAGCCTTCATCAAGTGCTGCTGAAGGTATATTTTGCTGCATGCCTCATTACACAGTAATGGCGTTCCCAGGAAAAGCTGATTCTTTTCACAACACAAGACAGCAGGCAGCTTTATGGAAACTGGACCTATCAGTTTTGAGGAGGACTTACTGAAGAACACATTTTTATTTCCCTCCCCCAAAATGGCACTTGTCATCAAAATAGTAGGAAGCCAATTCAGAAATCGGGATAACAAATTCCACTAATAGGTCATTTCTTAGACTATTGTCCATTTTACTATCTCTGTCAGATGTCATCTAACCTGTTGCAATAGAAATGCGGGGACATTTGAGAAATTATAGCTGTATTAGAAAGTTGAAGGAAAGCAATAATTTGGAGCACTGCAGTTTTCAGCTAAACACAACCAAAATAAAAAAAAGCCCTACAATTTACAGTACAAAATGTTTGGGCCGAGGAAGCCAGCAGCTGGGCAGGGGGAGTGTGTGACTGCTTTATCAGTGGCCAACAGGCTTCAATGCTGATATGACCTTGAAACAACTGTTAGTACACACAGCTCACTGTCTAGTTTCTGTTTGCAAATTATTTCTGGATGAACCATAAAGGTGTCGCTTCATTCCTTTTAAAAGTCTTCAAACCACGATGAATCCCAGGGAGGCAGGATGGCTGTCGACTTATTTAACAATCTTCTGAATTCCAATAAAGTTTGTGAGTGTTATCAGCTATAGCGGTCAATTCTTCCACCTTAGAATATGTGAAGAGATCAAGCTGCAGTCTGTAATGTTGCCATTGTGGCTAACATCATGTAGAATTTCTTTCTGAGGGAGAGACAGACAATGAATAGGTTTCAGGAAGATGAACATGTTTGAACCTAAAATTCTCAAAAATAAATCACCTAAAATGATGTCTCATTTCTGAAATAGCCACACTTACAACAGACAACCTCCTTTCATTCTGTTCAGGCAGCTGTGTGACAAATATGTCAAATTAATACATCACAAGGTATGAATGCGTAGTTAGAATTTGACTGAAGTACCTCCAGCCTGCAAAAAAGAACGATTTATCAATGCAAACTTAATAACATCTATTTGAATCTAACTAAAAATCAATATTTCATTACCAAATTGTTAGTGAGAATGAAGAAAAATTGCGGAAGTCGGGCTGTTTTCTGGAACCAAAGCATCAGGAGTTCAATCTGAAGACGGAATGATTCATGACCAAGAGCTGGTGGAAGGGTGAAGGAGGACGAATGCTGAGAACTTCGAGGGCCCTCTTCACTGTGACCTTGGCAGGCGAAAAAAAATGTAAGAAAATGAAAGCGACTGTCAATTCCCACCAGGGATGAATAACACTATAGATCAAGCAGAAACCCGCAGAGGGACGTGTGTTAGGAAGAGGGTGAGGGGTAAAAACAGGGTGCTGCTTAGGGGTTATTAGGAGCAGGTATGTTACACTTTTAAATATAAGTGTCAGAATTACTGGGCTCCAATCTTTCAGATTACTTTATGAAATGAGATATAATTGTGTCGTATCTTAAAGCCTTGGTGGTGTTATTTTATAATTCTGTTCACATTGTCATATTTTGGATAACTCCAGCCTTTCCAGGAACAGCACAAAGGATTTAAATAATTCAAGGGTTCTAGCATTTAACAACTGTTAACATGTTTAAATGATTAGTTCTGCATCACTTCATTTGTTTATACCTTTAATTATTTATTCATTTATCTTAATTGCTAACAACAATACTTCTGCACATGGAAGGGAAGGTGGTCTTTTGTAAATTTTACCTTCTGCAGGAGCTATCTGTTTCATGCATTAATAAATCTAAATGGAGAAGAATGCTACATCCAGTCATCACAGCTGGTTGCAGTGCTCAAATACTGTGCCTTTTATAGCCCCATATTGAAATGTATAACAAAATGACAGCACATTGTCCCCTGGTTAAATTTCTATACTCATTTCATCCTGATCATTGTTCTGTTAAAAGTTACTTACATTTTATTGCAGTAATCTATTTAGTGACAGTCTAGCTTCTAAATCAGCCTGAGTACACAGGGATCACTGCTTGGATGATTCTGAATATATGAAACTGACCTGAAATTGACAGGTAGGTTGTTGAAAACTGCAAGCTTTAACAGCAATTTATACTGATGCTCACTTAAAACACATCCCAAGCCACAGTGTGTGAATTTGGAAAGTATCCCCAGCATGTTAAATACCACCTCTTGAGTAATCAACCATCCTGTAATATATTAAGCGGTATTAGCTCTAAATGTAAATAGGCGGAACACCACAAAAAGATGGTGGGTGACACATTAAAAAAACCATAAGTGTGAAGTCGTCAGTGAGGCTAAAAAAGACCCACTCGCACTGCTGAATTGAAATGCTTTGATAGCTCTGAACAGTCATTTTGGCACATAGTTATTAAGAACAGTGCAGTTATTTGGCCCCAATTTTTAACTCTGTGGTCCTTTTGGGTGGATGCATAGCAAGGTCACCGATTCTCTTCTCAAGACATTCTTTTCCCAACCATTGGAGGAAGGGCACCTAAGCACTTAATTACCACATATGAAGACAAATCCCTGACATCATTAGCACTAGAAATCACAACCTGGATACAGTACAGTATGTACTTCAACAATCTCAGAAAATTTACATGACTGAGTACAGGCCTTCAATTTTCATTATATTTGATGAAGTCCTTCCCCATGGACCCCCAAATCTCAGCAATTCCTTCCCTCCGTTTCAAGCTCCCTCCACCCCATGCCCTACTCCAGTTCAATCTGAACCATGGAACCTCCAAGGGCACACTATATCACCTCTCATTCTCAATATTCAGTTTTAGCATTGTTCTCTTTAAGCAGGTTAACTTCTGTTGAATCACCAATTTTGCTTAGAACTGCTTCTTCAACACTGTCCACACCTGCTTTCTGCTTCACACATCTGCAATCTGATTCTCTTTCAGTACATTTCAGTCTCAACATACTCATGCCAAGCAAAGGCCCAGACATCTAAACTCTTCCTTGCAGGAAGCACCACCTCATCCTTTTTGTCTCTGGCTAGGTCCCACTCTCTATAGAACTAAACAGCCTAAAATATAACGGTGTGTAGTAAAACCAGAAAAGGACCAGGCAATATTATGAGTCTCTATAAACTGAAGCAATAAACGCCAGGATTCAGCGACAGCTACGGAATAATCAAAAAGCAGGTACTGAGGCTTCAGGGCTTCTGTGACTAGAATACCAAACTGTCATTGCACCTCTTCATGAACTACTAAAAAAAGGCCCAAATCTTTTGTTCTCTGGATGGTTAGAGACTAGACACACCCTTAAATATGTGTATTCTTGGGTGTCCTAACATACTTACTACATGGGGAAGATGCCTAAGAGTTGAAATTAGCAATGCACAATTACCAGTGTCTGGAACCAGCCTAAAAATTCCTAACTCTGAGATGGAGTCAGAGATTTTGATTTCTTCTTGAATGGTTAGCCAGGAAACATTAGAGGAATTTAAACCTGCTGTACCTCATGGCTAAGTATAAAACTGACTCCCAAACCACAGACAAGGACATCCCTCATGAATTCCTGAATTTCCTCAAACCTCCCTCCCCAACCAGCCCTATGGACACTGTTCCACTCACCACTGCACTTGAACCAGACCTACACTCCACCTCACACAACCCTCATCTCCACCTCACCTGAAACCTGGACTTGATGGATCCAACCCAAAATCTACAGCCCTCGAACCCATTCCCCAAACTGAATCACTAACATTCCAAATCCTTCAGCACACCCCTCTGCTCTAGACCTGTATGATCCTCCAGCCTCCATCATGGATCTGACCTGCATCCCTACTCCACCTCCTACTCCCCAGTGGTAAATCAGGGATGGATGAATCTCAATGAATAAAGATGCTGTGGAGAATGAAAAGGAGAAGAACTTAAGAAGAAAAGTTCATCACTCCACTGATTGAAAGTTAGGCCAATGGCCCTGAGGTGAATAGGGAGTAAGATGGCTTGTCACCGTGGCAGCTCAAAAACTTGATCAGATAGACTCAAGAATGAATTTTCCAGAAAGATGGGTAAGGAAGTTGGAGAGGAAAGAAAGGGTTTGAAATAGAACCATCATCCTCCAGGTCAGAGGGCAGTTGATGAAATTCCAGACTATTTTTCAAGCATATTCTCTTCATATAAATGTTGAGTTGACAAATTTCACAAATAGCTCCTTTTCTTCCTGCTGATACATAAGGGAGAGATTTAGCACCCCCCGAGGATGGGGTGACAAAGGAACAAATCATGCCAGCGTATCAGGAAACTGGTCAGGACTTACTGATTTCTGCATTTAACTTGAACATATTTGTTACTACTCAGGGAATCATGATTGGGCAGGAATGTTTAACATTTGAATGATTTATTTGATTTAGTTATTGTTCGATGTGCCGAAGTACAGTGAAAAAATTTGTTTACAAGCAATATGGGCAGATCATAGTACGCAAGGATGTATAGGTCATAGGGTGAAAAAAAACTTAGAGTTATACAGGTGACGTCGCAAAGGGCCTGTGCTAGACAAGATCAAGATGAGCAAGAACAGCATTAATTGAAGTTAGAGAGTCCATTCATCAGTCTAATAATGACCGGGAAAAAAACTTTTCCTGAACCTGGCGGTTTTATATCTTCCGTCTGATGGAAGATGTTTTAGCAGAGATGTACTAACTCCACATTTCTAACTTTAACTCTTGGATGGTAATTGATAGACAAAGAAAAAGCTAAATATTGAACCAGAACAGCTGTTCCATTGTCAAAATGAAAGGCTTTGGTTAACAGGACTTGTTCTGAGGATGTGACTTTATATAATGGAGGTCAATTTTAAGATTTTGGAGGTAATTTCTACTACCTTGGAATTTTTGGTTTTGATCAACAATTCCCAGCTGTAGGTTTTCACTCCATGTGAAAGCTGCTTATGTAGCTTTACCTTGGATCTGTGATTTTGAACAATAAGAACAGCATCTACACCAGCAGCAGCAAAAAACATAGCATCAGCACAGGGCCAGCCGCCCTTTCCTTCACTCTGTGTTATCCCACAGAGCAGAAACGAAGAATACAGGAGCACTACTTTACAAGTGGTGATATCCCCAGTGCACAGTATATGGTGAAGGAGTGGCTTTCTGAATATGATTGAGCACTAGAGAAGAAGCTCAGATTTACCCCTTAATCAATTGCTAAATTTTGCAGCCTCTTGGAAGAAGACCTCCTGCCAAGTGAATCAGGTGGTTGCACATTTCCGTGATAAGTAAGGTTACCTTTGCCCAGCAATCCTCATTTGACTTATTCCTGGGACTGGCGTGTGATGTTTGCAGAATTACACAAACTGCTTCCTTCTCCGCTGATTTGCAAGTACGTCTTCCAGGTGACCATTGCCCGAGCTACCACCATATTGCTACTGGTTAGTGAAGTCAGGATGGGAGAGCCTTCAGAGTTGCTGCACTGGCACAGCTACCGGGAATTACAGATTGTATGTATGTGACAATGAGATCACTCTCATGTCTTCCCACTGTGTTCATCGATCAAATACAGTTCCACTCCATCAATGTTCACCTCATTTGCAACCAGCAAAAGATCATCATCCATGGTCATTGCAAGAGACAAAAGAAGCTACTATGATGACATCATCCTGCATCAGTCAAGCTTCCCTCAGATGTTGTCACCTCCAAGCAGAGTCAGCAAATGCATTCTTAGAGACAAGGCTATTCTAAAGATGTGGTTGTTAACACCAATGGGAAATCTACCATTGATATTCAAGAAAGCTACAGAAGTGGTGTCATTGAGTAACATATTGGGATATTGATGATGAATTCTGGTGTCTGAACTGATTCGAGAACACCCTTCAGTAATTACAGTCAGAGTCACAAAATGCTGCTCAGCACCATGCATGGCATTTCACAGCAGAGAGGAGTGTTTATTACTATTCAGCATCTTTGGTGAGGGGAGGAGAAACAGGATGATGAGAGGAATAATGAGGAAATGGCAAAACTTGATGCAGTGAGGCCAAAAGGGATTACTGGCTAGGCGTCCATCCACAGAAACATAGGACTGGCTTTTTCAAGCATGCTTCTGTGAAATTGAAACAATGCAGCTATCTAGCACAGTAATGTGCCCTGTCAGCCCCCCAATACAAAGCAGTCCCATGGTCAATACTCAATTCCTTTTACTGCCAATTTGCTATTATCCATTCTTAAAGGCTTTGCAATAACGACCTGCCACCGACTATAGGAATCTGTTTTCTCAGAGTCTGGATCAAAGGAAACAGATATAGAACTGTGGCATTTCATGTAACAACATCTATTTCTGATAAGCAATACAGGAACGGCACATTGATGACTAGTTATGGCCTGAAACATGGCCCCCAGTATTGGGTTCCTTGGCAATTCAAATAAGGGCTCTCCATAGAAGGCCGCAAGAGACTCAACCAGAGATTTCAAAGTTTTGAGAAGATTTGTAGCTCAGGTTGAGGTTCTGGATGTAAGTTTGCTCACTGAGCTGGAAGGTTCGTTTTCAGACGTTTCGTCACCATTCTAGGCAACATCAGCAGTGAACCTCCAGTGAAGCGCTAGTGTTATGTCCCACTTTCTATTTATATTGATTTTGATTGGAACAACACATCCATCCTAGGATAAGCCAAACAGAGACACGCACGAGAATTCTTAGAAGCATGGCATTCTAACCGGAACTCCATCAACAAATACATTGATTTGGAGCCCATCTACCACCCCCTGGGAAAAAGAACAGGAAATGACATCACCAAAACAGGAAATGACATCAACACAGGAAATGACATCACCAACCCAAGGAAACCTAAACACATAAATAGAAAGCGGGACACAACACCAGCGCTTCACTGGAGGCTCACTGATGATGTTACCTAGAATGGTGACGAATTTCTGAAAACGAACCTTCCAGCTCAGCGAGCAAACTTACCTCCAGAGATTTCAGAGCTAACTCCCTTATGGGGAACCATCCCTGCTGTTGTTTGAATATCACTAGTGGTCATGTAAGGGTCTTAAGTAGTTACTAATTCACTAATTCACCACTTGAGGAAGACAGATCATTGAGTAGGAAGGACATCCCCATCCTTTCCACCCAGGCCTGATCCAGAGGAAGGTAAGAAGTTTGTTGAATCTCCATTCTACATGCTCCTACTCCTAAACAAATGCCCATCCCCACCTCCCACCTCACCAGGTGGAGTGCTGGTAGAATCAAACTCTGTCTTTTATGTCCAAGAAGCCAGCATTGTTTTCAAATGGAGTTGTAGAGTCATAGTTATTTAGCACAGAAGCAGAGTTATCGATCCACTCTACCCATGCCCATCATGACTTTATAAACCTTCATAAGGTCATCTTTTAGCACCCAATGCTCCAGCGGAAAGATCCTCAGTCTATTCAGCCTCCCCCTATAGCTCAAACCCTCCAATCTTGGCATCATCCTTATAAATCTTTTTGGAACCCTTTCAAGTAATTGGCACAGGAAGGTATGGGTAGTTTGGGTTTATAGGTAGGTGCTAGGCGAGTAAGTGCTAAGAGAGCAAGTGAACAGGCTTGAGCTGCAGCCTTGGACATTCTCTGAGCTGGTAACCCTATCTGCAGCAGTGCCCCTTCTGCAGCCTTCCAATACCAAGTGCCAGTGTGCCCTGGAATGGAAGGCTGTGCTTCCTGACCAACCTGCCAGGGTAATGCTCAGTGCAATGACTGATGTGAGTGGTTGAGAAATGCCAATGGGAGAGCACCCTGGAGCCTTTAATGGAATAGGACAAGTGTCTAGGGGTAAAGCAAATTAACTGTTGGTTTAATATTACATCATAATCTAAATGTATGTAACTTGTAGTCAAAGTATTATAGAATACAGGAGGCATGGTTAGTATCTTTCCTAAAGCAGTGAGACCAGAATTGATCAGAATAGACCAGAATTGTAAAAGTGTTCTCACCAATGTCCTGTACAGCCATGACATGAAGTCCCAATTCCTACACTCAATGCACTGACCAATGAAGGCATCATTGCCAAATGCCAAATGTCTTCACCATCCTGTCAACTTGCAACTCCATTTTTTTGGCGATGCTCCCCAGGGCCCCACCATAAGTGTATAAGTCCTACCCTGTTTTGTCCTACCAAAATGCAACACCTCACACTTACCTAAATTAAACTCAACCTGCCACTCCTCAGCCCATCGGCCCATCTGATCAAGGTCCCGTTGTACTCTGAGATAAGCTTTTTCACTGTGCACTACATCACCAACTTTGGTGTCAGCTGCAAACTTACTAACCACACCTCCTGTTTCCTGTAACACTTTGGCTGCTGTGATGTAATATTACACATAACAGCTAATTTGCTTTACTCCTTGACACTGGACCAATTCACTTGAAGGCTCCAGGGTGCTCTCCCATTGGCATTTCTCAACAACTCACATTGGTCATTGCACTGAGCAATACACTGGCAGGGTGATCAGGAAGCACAGCCTTCTGTTTCAGGGCACACTGGCACTTGGTATTGGAATGCTGCAGAAAGGGCACTGCTGCAGACAGGTTTACCAGCTCAGAGAATGGCTCAGGCAGCATCTCAAGTCTGTTCACTTGCTCTCTTAACGCTTACTCACCTAGCACTTACCTGAATGCCCACACTACCCATACCTTCCTGTGCCAATTAGTGTAGTCACAAAACTAAATCACTGGCCTTGCTGGTCAGCAGTGCTTAATCAATGAACCATATGTCTTGCTGATTGACAGTATACTACATCAATCTCACATCTGCTTTATGTGCCACGAGCTTATGCAGCAAGCAGGTTGCCAAATCTCAACATCTTAGGGGAATAACACTTCAACAGTCCCCGGAGCCTCCCATTTAGGGGTGTCACACAGTAAGTCAAGGGCAGACTCCAGTATAGGTCAAGTGAATTGGCTACTGTCTGGAATCCAGTTCAGGCGATTTTGGTCATGAGGTCCATGCCTTGGCAAACCAGGATCAATCATAGTCATGGACATCCTTTGGCCTCATGGCAGCCAGTATAGGAGGTATGACTAACATGATCATGAAAATGAATAGCTGGAGAGGTCCAAAACCTATGGAGTTTATGGGAAGGGCCAGTAAGAAGGAGGTTTGGCATTTAGGGATTCACCTCTACTTTAAGGTAGGGGCTGGAGACCACTGACCAATGAGCATTCACATTAGCCTTCACTCATATTGGAAATCAAAAGCCTGCATTTGGGAGAAAAATGACTGCACCCACACTGGAAGTGATCTTGACCTGTTGGACCCAGCAATGTTAGAGTTTTTAAAGGGAAAGAACATTGTGTACGCAGCATTTCTGTTCTCTACAGATGGTGCAGCAGGTTCTCATCAGAGCTTCATCCATGGAACATCATCTGTGCCCATGAAATAATGCCTGATGCATGAAATGATCAAGTCACTCGAGTCAACACAGAGATATTAACAATCAAATGCAAAGTTAAAGCAGTGGCATTTATACAAAAGTCCAAGATCAATTACAATCCATTATCACTCGTGCAATCAAAGTATCTTTAATAAGTTTTCTTCCACCTCTCCCTCCCACTGTGTCTCACTGTACTCCCTGGTTCTGCAGCTGGGGTGGAATGAGCATGCTCAGCAGTGGAGTCCCACAGCCTGGGAGGTTTGGTCAGGTGATTGGCAGCACTTGCTTCTTAATGATGCAGACATGCTGAGTGTTTTCTTACCAGAGGCAAGTGGGGCCTTATTAACACATGCTTCTAAGGTTTGCAGGGAGGCACATAAGACAGATAGAGGGCCAGGCCATGCCTGGAGTATCCTGAGAGGAGAGGTCAGAGAGGCCTTATTGTGGTTCCTCTGGCTGGCTGCTCCTGGCGCTGCCCTGCCTCCTTGTGAAGAAGGATCACCAGCAGCGTGTGTCAGGTTCTCGTCCCCTGAACTCATGTTTTCAATCCTGAGGAATAATGTGCAAGATAATAGAATGTAGGTGTGTGTGTCTCTACAGCGTACCCTGAGGGTGTTGGACCTGCCTATCCAGCTTCCCAACGTGTCCATAGGTGCAGACAGATGTTAACATGCTTGGAGCACCTGGGTCGCCTTGGCACTTCTGCAGCCTCTGAGCAGGGGGTATCATTGCATCACATAGCTATAGGCTGCTCCTGTTTCTCCCTGTGCTTGTCAGTGAAGTCCCTGATTGCTGGGAGCACTCAGTCCTCTTTGGCCTGGGGCTGAGCAGGCACCTGGTCTCTGATAACTTCCAAGGGTCAGTGACACAGGGCATTTCTTCCTCAGCTAGCTGGACCTGTCACAGTGAGGTTCTCCCAAGATTGTGTTCCTGCCCTTTCTGGGCCTAATATTCCCAATGATTAGTCAGTTTCTGAGCTGATGGGTATGCAGGAGGCAGCTAGTCTGATGCTTCATCTGAAGCTTCGGTCATTTTCTTTTGAAGGTCCAGCCAGTGACTCCTGGTGTAGTCAGAAATTTGTCTGTAGAGGTGGTGGACATCGCAGTGGATGCTGGACAAAAGAGACTTGTAGTTGATGATTGGAAATGGTGTGTAATGTATGACAATGACAGCAGGGTTACAGTGTTCATTGCACTGGAATGAAGTGTGGTACTTACTTGTTTGGTGAGACATGGATATCTCCTTTTTCCTGCAGGAGTTGTCCTGGTCTTCCCCTAAGAGGCCCAGAAGTCTCTCCTCATAAGGGGTGAGGTGCCTGATGTTGAGCTCCCCTCCACCCACATGGGCTCACCTGTCTGTTATGGGCAGTCCTTTTCCTGCAATGAGAGAAATTGAGGTGATGAGTGTGGTGAAAGTTGGCAATGGCAGCTGTTAGCCCAGGTATAGGTGATCGAGAGTTTTCAAGACAGTCAGGAAGCAGTGCAGAGGTCATGCGGGGCGAGTGGTAGTGGGAGATTAATTATGATTAAAGCAGGTGAGGGAAATCATTGCAGGCAATAGTGAAAGTGGCAGACCATGTGCACAGGTGAGCAGTAGCAAAGACTGTGGTGTGGTGAGGGGGAGGATTGTTGTACTCACGCTGGTGCTGTGGAAAAAGTTACTGACCTTCTTCCAGCACTATTAACCGTTCCTCTGGTTTGTGGATTTAACACTGGCCTGCGTGATGACCTCTCTGCTAGGATCTGGTGGTGTGGCCTCCTCTCCCTGCCCTCCCAGAAGCCCTCCTTTGCACTACCCCTGCACCAGAACTTCCAGGACACTGCTGGACAATTGTGGCGCTGCTTCTACTTTAACTACATCTTCCGAAAGCATCCTTGATCCAGTAGGCCACCTTCAGAATGCCAATCCTCATCTTGGTATGCAGTGGCCTTTCAAAGATGGCTAAGGATGCCAGTCTCTGGTGGATATTTGCTGAGTCGCAATTTTTCCAGTGAGTTGCGTGTGGTAAGATGGGACAGCAATCAGATGTGACAGACACCATAGGGCAAAGCAGGTAGTTATCGTGGTGAGATTAGTAAGATAAAGTGAGAGATCCTGTAGTTAAAGCTCCCCCAAAAACCTCAACATAACTTGGACTTAGCCAAACAAACATAAGATTCAGCTCTAAGTGTTCAGAATTTTCAGCTGTCTTGCAGTAAAATGGTTGTACCAGAATAATTTTAACTCTATGCTTTTTAATGTAGCAATAAAAAAATTATGTCATTCAATCTGAGACAATTTCCTTACATTTCCTTTGAATCTAACTACAATTTAAAATTCATGGCTCCAGTCTTAATCCTCTTCTTGGACTCAGTATCTTCTCTAACCTGGAACTGACATCTGTAATGATAAATCTGCCTCTAGTCAGTTAATTTCTTATTTTCTGACCAACATCTATTTCATTTAAACAGAAAGACTTAATTGTGCCATTGCTGAGTTAGAAGTGTGAAGAGCAGCCTGATGCCCTAGGTTTAGCAAAGATGAAAATGTAATGGATAGTGTGTTACCTTGCCTGCCCTGGTGAGATCATTGAACTTCAGCTCAGTGGTGTTGTTGAGTCATCAACCCCAGTGTAGAATGGGTCCCTGAACAGCCTTCATCTAATATTTTTTTAAAGATTGAAATTGTGTGGAAAAGGTTTATTGTTGCAGCATAAAGAAATTGTGACAGATGCCTGCAAAAGTGACACAAGCTTGCATGATCCTTTTGTGATGATCATAGATCAATTGGACATTAATGGAATGGTGATCCTTCCTGTTAGCGAAAGCTGCTGACTTGTCTTCAGGTGCCTTGAGGACTCCATGAGTGTAGCCTATGACTTGCTGGTCACAAGTTAAGCCAGGCATTGCTGCAAATCTCAGAGCTCTTTCATCTTGACTGTTGGCACCCACTGAAAATGCGATGCATTTGATGTATTGGTTTTCTTTGCCAAAGCGAGCCTTTTTGATCATTATATTGCAAACTGATAGATGCAGGATGTGTTCCCTAAAGCATCATGAAAGAGGGTTGAGGCAAAAACAAAACAAAACAAGGAAACTAAAAGGCCATCCTAATCATAAACAGCTTTATTATTACAGTTAAGTTAGTTTGACAAGATCAACCTCCAAAAATCTAATGAAAACTAAAAATGACAAAAGCCAATAAAGATGCCTGTTCTTAAATTGAATCACCCTCTGAAATAAAAGGCACCAGATTTTTCTTAAGAGTGTTGGGCAGTGAGTAGGACTTTGAAGATTTTAAATAAAAATCTATTTAGTGCAAGTAACATGATAAAGCATTTCAAATGCCTAATAAGTGTGTGAAGTTAAAGCATTATCAAACAGTAACTTAGTAGAAATGAGTGGTAAATTTTCAGAAGCTACTTTAACAATATGATTGCTGAAGGTACCTTGTCATTTGATTCAACATTCGTTGCTATGATTCTTAAGGGAATAATAGGAAAAGTCATATGTGAAAAAGCATTTTGACTCTGCCTACCTGATGTTGTCAGTGCCTAGGTTACCATGCAAATACATGTAAAATATCAGCTTCTCTTATCCTACCTTGCAGTTTAAACACTTAAGGTACTTCTTGCTTTACTTTCTGCTGTATGTTATTTTTAGCTCATCCACTAATGCATTTGTGTAAATTTCAGTCTGTGCAATTTTAACATAGTTGTTAATCTATTTATTTTAACAGGGTAATGGCTGCATTTAAATAGACAGGGATTTATGCAAACATGTTAACAGGTACACTAAATATAGTGCTCAGAGGAAATAACACTTTTAATTAAAGCTGTTCTTCTTACTATCTGTTCAAATTTAGTTTCGACTACTTTCAATTTATGTGCTTTGGTCCTGTTATCTTGGATAACTTTGAGATAATTTTCTGAGTTCCCCTTATCGTTCTATTTAATATATGATGTGCTTTAATCTCTCTAATCACCTTCACTCTAGAGTTTGGTCCTTTTGAAGTTACGAGCCCATATCTTCTGAGCACTGACAATGATCTTGGAGCTTAAGTTTGACTATCACAGAAATGCACAGCAGAATGTCCATGGAGGAGCATTTCAAAGCAGGATAGAGTTGGAGAAGAAAGGACATGCCCCTTTTATTGCAGCGCTAGCGGTTGTTTAGTAGGTTTAAACATGCAGTTTGAAAGTTAGTGGATGGATAGGTGAATGAGTGAGTAAATGGGCAGCAGGGCGTGGTGGTTAGGAACATACGTGGGTAGAAGAAGTCAGGTCAGGTTGTGGTGTTAATTGGCTCAGGATCAGGAGGTAAATGAGGCATGTTTAGATCAGAAGGATCAGGGTAATGGTTTGAGAAGGTAGCTGTATAGTAGAGGACTAATCAGGTCAGGGGATTGTGGAGTTTGTGATGAGGGATGTGTAGTTAGGGCTCAGGGGAAATTTTATGCTGGATTCTAGGAAATTTAGGTATGGGGTGTTGGGAAGGTGGGTTGGATTAAAATTGAGAGTTGGAAGCATCAGTTGTCTTGTACCCAGGTGGCATACTATGATTTTCCAGTATAACATTCCCTGGGTGCCAACCTAAGTAAGTAAAGCAGAAATGACTTAAATCTCAGAATCTAACTCAGAATGAGAGATATTTTCAGAGGATTCCCTGGAGCACAGGAAATGCCTTACAGAAGTTCAAACTTATGAGCTAATTGCCACCACATTCAGTCTTTCAGGACTTCTGGGGCTTCCTAACACACATCATGGAATGTACATTTGATCTCTACTGCATTCAAGACCACAATATTTTGGACTACTGTATGATAAATCCTTAGCATTACCTTTCGAAATGTACTCAACTCTTCTGACATTCCTGTCAATATTTCATTGTTTTGCTATATATAGCCACGACTTTGAAAAAGTATAAACGCTATGTATTTTTTTTACCAATGAGTATTAATTTTCATTTGCCAGTAGTAAATTTGAATTTGCCATTGTCTGTTGCACAATTGATCTCTGACTTTCTGCAAACCTCTTAATGCATCTTTCGTCTGTTTTGTTCTCTATACTTCAGGCAGATTCAACCTCCCTCTAATTTTAGCTTTCAGAAAAATTACAAACCTCTTCCTGATGCTTCTGACCACTTGAACATGCCTCATTTACCTCCCCAACCTGACCCAGCTAACACCCAACCTGATCTGACTACCCCTACCCACCTATGTCCTTAACCATCACACCCAGCTGCCCATTTGTTCACTCATTCACTTACTCATTTACCCATCCAAGCTCATATGAATATGTCAGGCTGCTGTTTCACTGATCTGTGAGACAGCTCTCCCAATGTTGGCACTAGTGCCCAGATATTTTTAAAGCCTTCCTGACATGGGGGGGGCGGGTGGTGGGGCAGTGCCAAAATTGGGAGATTTGTTGCATAGACTGGTGAATCAACAGTTTGACATAGTCATACTTACTGAATCAGACCTCACATCTCAGATGATACCGTCACTATCCCTGTGTCTCTCCTGTCCCACTGGAAGTGCCACTGATCAAGATGGTTGAATTCTAATGGGCAGTATTACTGGGTTGGAACCCAGCAGGCAGTGATGGAACAAGAGGTGAAAAAATACTTCACCACAACCTCACTATTTTACCTACGGCAGATGCATCTGACCATGACAGTATTGATAAGACTGACCACTGCACAGTTGTGGAGATAAAGCTCTGTCTTCACATTGAGAACGCCCTACATTGTGTTGTGTGACAATATCGCCATGTTAAATGGGATAGACTTTAAACAGGTCTAGCAACTGAAGCCTTAGCATCCAAAAGGCAAAGTGCGCCATCTGTAGCAGCATAATTTTACTCCAGTACAATCTGCAACCTCAAGGGATCGGCATACCCCATATACTAACATTACCATCAAGCCAGTAGATCAACACTCGTTCAATGTTAAGTGCAAGATGGCATGCTAGGAGCAATACTAGGCACACTTAAACATGAGGTATCAACCTGGTGAAACTACAAAACAGGATTGCTTGCGTGTCACACAGTATATGCAAGAAGTGATAGACAGACACAAGTCAAACCATGACCAACAGATCAGACATAAGATCTGCAAGCTTGCCACATCCAATTATGAATGGCAGTGGCAATGGGAATTAGGAGGAAAACTCTTGACTGATTGAAATAATATCTACTCCAAAGAAAGATGGTTCTAGTTGTTGGAGGTCAGTTATCTCTGGTCCAGTGCTTCTCTGCAGGTGTTCCCCAGGGTTGTGTCCAATGGCCAACCACCTTGAGTAGCTTTATTAATGATCTTCCCTCCATCATGTGGTCAGTAGTGGAATATTCGTTACGCAATGATCAACATTCAGCACCATTTCACAACACACCAGCTACAGAAGTAGTCCTTGCCCAAATCTAGCAAGACTTGGTCAATATGCCAGGTGAATGGGGTTGTGTAACATATCAGCCATGATTGAATGCCAGAACTGAGCCAATGAACTCAATGACCTCATTCTGCTCCAATATCTTATGATCTAATATCCAGGCATGAGCTAACAAGTGGCAAATAACATTTGTGCCACAGAAGCGCTGGTAATAATCATCTCCAACAAGAGAGAATTTAACCATTACCTCTTGACATTCAATGGCATTGCCATCACAGAATCCCACAATATCAATATTCTGGGGAGTTGCCAATGATGAGAAACTGAATTGCACAAGACATATAAATGTTGTAGCTATAAAATCAAGTCAAAGGCTAAGAGTCCTGCAGTCAACAACTGACTTCCACACTCTCTAATGCCTGTCAGCCATGCACACAGCCTTGGAGTATGTTGGAATACTCCTCAATTGTCTGGATGGCTGCAGATCCAACCACATAGAAAGCTTTACGCCATCCGGAACAAGGCAGCCTGCTTGATTGGCACCACATCCAGAAGCATTCACTCCCTCTGCCACTCATACGCGTTAGCAGCAGTGTGTAATTTCACCCAAACAGATTCTAATAAACTCCCTAACATTACTCTGTATCACTTGTAGGACGAAGTAGCACACATAAGTACAAGGCGCAGCAAAGAACTAGTTAGATCTAGTATTTCTGCACCCCATGAATCAGGATAGTGCCTGTAGGTCACTGAAGCTGTTCTTTTTGACACTTGTTCGTAAGATGATGTTAAGTTCCTGCCTTATGAATCTTCTCAAATCATTTGACACTCACTGTGCATGAGGTGCAAGCTGTAGATGGGATGACCAACTTGCTTTTTACTCCTATTCCCTTGCCTCAGCACAATCCTTCTCACCTGCATTTTACCCAAGGGCTGATGTCTGGCCAGTCAATGCAGACCCACTCTTCCATGGGCAGCCTACTTCCTCCCTCTGTATCTAACTTCTCTCCTCTCAGCTTCCTGCACATCATCTGATGGTTATGCTGCTGCCCAAGAGCAGCTGTAACTATAGCCATTATTACTGAAACCAGTCTTTCTGCTGACAGGCTTTTCAGCTTCTTGGACCTCTTTGTAAAAGGATGGTACCCTACCCTATCAATACAAAATCTCTGCCATACACCTTAAACAAAAGTGAACACAGCACCACCATTCTGTTCTCACTGCCAACCCCCTGCCAAGTCCACATCGATGGCCCACACAGTGGGTCTGGGTTATAATGTTAACTTGATTGTTAGTTCTATTCTCAGCACAGTCAGAACTATTTAGCAAGTATTGTCTAGTTGCAGAATGGCATCAAATGTTGGACTTTATGTTTTGAGTTTGCAAGCACAGGCTAGTTCAGTATAGTCAGTATTTTGCTAAGATAAAACTGACTTTGAGAGCCTGTTAATAATAAGCTGATTCAAAGGAAAGCTTGCGAAGAACAAACTACCCTGCTGATCACAGGTTGGGCAATGTGTCTATCAATCAGAGTCCAAATTCTAAATAATCAGTGCTCACCTCTCATGCAGTATAAGTTGTTGCTCCCTTTGAGAGTTAGCATTTTGTGATGCTGTACTGATGAGTGTCATGCTAAGAATTATCCATACCTGTATTGGTACAGACTACAACATGCTTTCAAATTACATATTGCTACAGTAACACAGAATCCCTGCTTAAACTGTAAAAGACCACATACCAGTATAAAGTAGCCAAGGAACAAGTTACAACAGGTAAAAATCTGGTTCTAACACAAAACTGCCAGAAGATTTATTTGACAGATTTCTGAAAATGATTGCATTTCAGGGTCCCTGTGTGCCATTATACTGTAAAGAATCATTTGAAGGAGCAAAGCTGACAATATAAGTTTTAGTTCTGGAACAGGAATAAAACCAGTGATATTGAGCCATTTAAAAATCTGCCATTTACTTTATTGGAGGCAAAAGTTGTGCAGGTGTATAAAGGGCGTACGATTTGTGCCTACCAGTTTTCAAGCGGCTTCCAAAAGGAAAAAATGCCCCCAGTATTTCAATTCTACTTTTGTCAGCGTAAATTGTAAATTAGGGTCCATCAGTGAAGACCATGACCTAAATATTTACTCTGAATTGCTGCTGGTTCTGACATTGTGGATGCCCAAGCCAAAAGTATCCAAAGCCTGCCTTCTGACTGCTGCTGATACAGGTCTTGCAGATTACTGATTGGTAAGGCAGTAGCATGGGCTAGTGACGGGTCAGTGCTTAGTGACACTGGATCTTTGAGGTGACTGTGCATTCACAAACAGGGAAATGTATGCTATATTCACTTGCAGGGCCCTACGTTCCAACTGTGAAAGGACAAATGCACTGGTAATCAAGCCCCACTATTTTGTGTTTCACACCTTTAGTGTAAATATTTTGATTAAGCAATCATAACCCTTTGAGTACTGCTCTCCAGAATAACAGAGACATTTAACAAGTTTCTTCAGGGAGGCCAAAAGCAATCAATTTATTATTAAACAAAACTTATTTCTAAAACTCAGAGACAGCAACAACTGCAGATGCTGGATCCAGAGCCAATACAGTGTGGAGCTGAAGGAACACAGCAGGTCAGGCAGCATCAGAGGTGCAGGAAAGTTGACATTTCAGGTTTACACCCTTCATCAAGACATACCACCCAACAACCTCCGCATCCAGCACATCGTCCTCCACCACGTCCACCACCTGCAATCCAACCCCACCACCAAAGAAATATTTCCCTCCTCACCCCATCTGCCTTTCATAGGGACTGCTCTCTCTGTGACCTCTTCATCCGCTCCACGCTCCTCACTAACCCCATCACACCCTGCACCTTTCCCTGCAACCACAGGAGGTGATACACCTGCCCCTACACACCCCCCCCTCACCTAGTGGCAACACTGGTTAACAATTATGATATGAAACTATACACACTTTTAATTCCATACCAAACACATCAACACAGCACAAAAGTTGCATGTTGATCTTGGAAAGATTTTTAAACAATGCAACTCTGAGATGATGATATTTCGAAGGTAAAACAAAACCCATTGGGCAATAGTGTACAAACAAAGATACAATTTGACAAATTCTCACAATCCAACAGGTTTCTTGTTGAGGAAATTGAATTGTTGACAACCATAGACTGACCTTTCAGCCAGGCTTCACCTTGGATTCAAATCAGGTTGATTCCAAATGGCCACAGTTCAGCTTTTCTGCAATTTAAAGTCAAGATGTGGAAACTACATAAATGGGTGTCCCTGTCTATCACATTTCCTTTCATTTTCCAGACCTTTCCTTGCTATGTATTTCGTCACAATGATCTTTCTCTGGAGATGGCATCACAAACATGATCATCAGTTTCTGGTATCGCAATAATCAAACATTGACAGCAGCTGAAGCTTTAAAAGGAAAGTACTGGCTCAAGGATTGCACATGCAACTGGGAAAGTCACTTGTGGAACCCAAAGGGCAATATAAACCATGAACCGAAATCAAAATTTATTTTATTATCCTCATGGATTTAACATTCTTGAGAAAGGGAAAGTGCTTGTCCATGATGGTAGAGGCTGTACTGTGTGCTATCTGACAACGGAAGGCAATTGCCTTGCTGTCAAAACAACATTTGCTGAAAATGAATGATCCTCGAGGCAGCACAGGGGTTCAGTGGTTAACACTGCTGCCTCACAGCACCAGTGACATGGGTTTGGCTCCTCCCTCGGGCAACTGTTAGCTTGAAGTTTGCACATTGTCCTCATGTCTTTGTGGGTTTCCTCCCACAGTTCAAAGATGTGCAGGTTAGGTGGATTGACCATACTAAATTGCCCAGAGATGTGCAGACTAATTTGGTTAGCCATGGTAAATGGCCTAGTACTTTTGTACTTCTAAGTATTACACCCCAGAATAACAGAATAAAACTTAGTGGCAAAACTGGTTAGCAATTATAATCTGAAAGAAAACTCAAGTTTAATTCCAAACCCAAAGCACTGATTTTAATTCAACACGGTAATACAAAAGATTATACTCATACGAGGCACTAGATGAATAGATGAGTTCAATGTAGTAACAGGTTTTAGCCTGAAAAATGGGACTCTTGACTGATTGGCGCAAAAATTTATGGGCTGATGATGGATTTGGAATTAGGTTTGAAACTTCTGGTTCTTAGATAATATTTTAGTATAATTCCCAAGCCAAATCACAGTGACCAATCATTTGGTAGTTTTACCTGAATAACTTACTTTTAAGCTATTCACCTTTTATTAATTCAGAGAATATTTTTAAAATTTGGGAATATTGTTTGTGTGAAAATACTCTTCAGAACACCATCATACACGATGGCTACTTTAACATTGAACTGTATTAGTTGTACCAAATGTGACAAACCTATTCAAAAAGGGAGGGAGGCAAAAAGTGGAGAATCATAGCCAATTAGCCTAACATGCATTGTTGGAAAAAATTTGGATGGAATCACAAAGGAAGTAATAGCATGGCATTTGGAAAATCATAACCTAATCAAGCAGAGTTAGCATGGCTTCATGGAATGGAAATCATGTCGGACTAATTTATTAGCATTATTTGAGGAAGTCCGAACCAGAGTGGACACAGGAGGACCAATAGATATGATGTATTTAGATTTCCAGAAGGCATTCAACATGGCACCTCACTAAACGTTAAGTCATAAAATAAGAGGCCACAAATTTGAAGGTATTGTATTGGCATGGATAGAGAATTGGTTAATGGACAGGTAACAGAAATTGGGGATAAGGCATAACAAAGTGTGGAGCTGGAAGAACACAGCAGGCCAGGCAGCATCTGAAGAACGATGGGTTTCCACAGGGATCAATGCTGGGACCACAACTGTTAACTATTATATATATATATAATATTCATGACTTGGAGAAAGGAAGTGAATGAACTGTAGCGAAATTTGCAGATAACTCGTAAATAGGTGGGAAAACTGGTTTCCAGAGTGATACAAAGTTTACAGAGCTTAAGTAGCTTAAATAAGTGGAGAAAATGTTGGCAAATGGTGTACTCTATGGAAAATGGGAAGTTGTTCATTTTAGGAGGGAGAACAAAGAACAGAGTATTATTTAAATGGAGAAAAGTAGCGGAAAGTTACAACATAAAGGCAGTTGGGGGAACATGTGCACGAAACACGGAAAGCAGCAGTAACCAGGGAGGCTAACACGATGTTGACCTATTTCAAGGAGTTTATAGTACAAGAGTAGGGAAGACTTACTGCAACTGTTCATGGTGCTGGTGAGACCACACCTGGGGTTCTGTGAGCAGCTTTAGTCCCCTTATTTAAGGAAAAAATGTTTCATTGGAAGCAGTTCAGAGAAGGTTGACTGGTATGAAGGATCGTCTTAGGAGCAAATTACAAATGAGAAGTGTTGGATAAACCATGATCTTATTGAACAGTGGAGCAGACCTGAGGGGCCAAAAGCCTAAACCTGTTTGTATTTCTTATGGTCTTATGGTCTTGTAGCTTTCAGTTTAAATGAAGCAGGGTCACTAAAGACATATCACTTAATAATCATATGTGAGACTGGATGAACACAGCAGGCCAAGCAGCATCTCAGGAGCACAAAAGCTGACGTTTCAGTCCTAGACCCTTCATCAGACGAAGGCTCTAGGCCCGAAACGTCAGCTTTTGTGCTCCTGAGATGCTGCTTGGCCTGCTGTGTTCATCCAGCTTCACACTTTATTATCTTGGATTCTCCAGCATCTGCAGTTCCCATTATCTCTCACGTAATAATCAGCTGATTGTTGTCATAAACAGCAATCTTGGAGATAATAAAAATCAGTCCTGCACAAAGCAATCACTTGGCAACTTCTAACAGATTGAAACTGCATAGATCGATGGGATTCCAGAATGAGACTGCAAACTTGGATGTTTATTGTCTGTATTTGTGATGTACAATGTGCCATTGCAGGTCTGAAATGATATAAAGAACAAAGAACAAAGAAACCTACAGCACAGGAACAGGCCCTTCGGCCCTCCAAGCCTGTGCCGATCAAGATCCTCGGTCTAACCTGTCATCTATTTTCTAACGGTCTGTGTCCATTTGCTCCCCGCCCATCCATGTACCTGTCCAGATATATCTTAAAAGACGCTAACGTGTCTGCATCTACCACCTCCGCTGGCAACGTGTTCCAGGCACCCACCATTCTCTGCGTAATGAACTTTCCACACATATCTCCCTTAAACTTCCCTCCTCTCACTTTGAACCCATGACCCCGAGTAATTGAATCCCCCTCTCTGGGGAAAAAGCTTCTATCTATCCACCCTGTTTATACCCCTCATGATTTTGTGGACCTCAATTAAGACCCCTTCAATCTCTGTCTTTCTGATGAAAATAATCCTAATCTACTCAACCTCTCTTCATAGCTAGCACCCTCCATACCAGGCAACATCCTGGTGAACCTCCTCTGCACCCTCTCCCAAGCATCCACATCCTTTTTGTAACGTGGCGACCAGAACTGTACACAGTACTCCAAATGTGGCCGAACTAAAGTCCTATACAACTGCAACATGACCTGCCAACTCTTGTACTCAATACCCTGCCCAATGAAGGAAAGCATGCCATATGCCTGCTTGACCACCCTATTGACCTGCGTTGTCACCTTCAGGGAACAATGGACCTGAACACCCAGATCTCTCTGTTCATCAATTTTCCCCAGGACTTTTCCATTTACTGTATAGTTCGCCCTTGAATTTGATTGTCCAAAATGCATCACCTCGCATTTGCACGGATTGAACTCCATCTGCCATTTATCTGCCCAACTCTCCAGTCTATCTATATTCTGCTGTAATCTCTGACAGTCCCCTTCACTATCTGCAACTCCACCAATCTTAGTGTCATCTGCAAATCTGAATCATACATGTACATTTCTGGTAGGGAAAGAACCAGATGCCACTTTAGTCAATTAGGTTGATAACATGGGATGATGCACTAGAAATGTGCAAAGTAGAGAGATTGTGATGTTATTTAGTATGTAATATTGATATAATAGCATCACTGTCATTTTTAATGTCAACATTGCACGCAACTTCTGATCTTAACCTCGTACATCTGAACATTCATTCAGCCACAGGATGAATCACCATCCATATTACATAAAGGAATCATCAATGGATACAGGCCCAGCTGTCTAAATTTTTCACAAAAGATAACTTCCCACCCCAAGCTAAGTACCAATTGAGGGAACTTTCTTTGCATTTTTTTTCTCATACATTTACATTCTTCACAAGTAAGGAAACCAAACGTGTACACAGTGCTCCAGATATTGTCTCACCAATGCTCTATACCACAGTAGCAAAATATCCCCATCTTTATATTCCTTTCTCCTTGCAATAAACAATATCATTTCAATAGACTTCCAAATCACTTGCGCTGTGCCCGCATACTATGTTTCTGTGATGTGCGTACCAGGGACACCCAAATCAGTTTACAGATCAGAGTTCTGCAATATCTCTATTTAAATAATTTTCTGCTTTTGTATTCATTCTACTAAAGTGCACAAGTCCACAGATTCCAACATCAAACTCCATTTGCCATTTTTTTGGTCCAATCATTTAACCTATATCTGTCCCTCTGCAGATTTGGCTTGTATTTTTTTGCAATTTACATTACAATTTATATTTTTATCATCAGCAAATCTAACAATTATACATTTGATATCTTCATTCAAGTAAAGAAAAAGGTAGCAAATACCCCCCAACATTGATCACTGTGCCACACCAGGTTGTGACAACCTGAATGACAGCTTATTTCTGCCTATTCTCTTCATTTTAGCCAGACTAAGACCTCCAGCACTGTGGAGAGCTCAACATATTTTCCCATATTGCATCATTCTTGTTCCCTTCTGTGGTCAAATTCACTTTTAGAGTGACTCTTAGAATCTGCTCCAGACAAAATAATGTCCCCTTTAAGAAGTACAAACTGTCTTTAAATAGCACAGATTGGCTTGAACTCATGATAGCTTCCAGTCTGAAAAACACTGTTGTTCATTACATTTTGTATCTTGTCAGTCAGTCAACTTCATATCCACACTACCATTGTTCCTTTTCTTTCCTATGTTTCAACTTTCATGAAAAGCTCGTTCGAGAGTGACATTTTACCAAAATAAAGCAAAGAACTGTGGATGCTGGAGATCTGAAGCAAAAACAGAAATTGCTGCCGTAACTCAACGGGTCTGGCAGCATCTGTAAGGAGAAAGTAGGGTAAATGTTTTGAGTCCAATGATTCTCCATCAGAAGTGAGCCAGAGAATGAAGTGGAACTGGGGCTGTAGGATAGAGCTGAGACAGAGAGAGAGAGACTTTGTCAACTACTAAAAGAGAGAACAAAGGTAATGAAGGTGAAAAACAAGGAAGATTAGAACAGAAATCCTGTCAGAAAATGGAGCAGACTGTCTTCAAGGTATACTTGGAAGAGATCTGGCAGTGACTAAAGACTAAAATAAAACAAAGAAATGTGAATGTGAACAAAAATAGAAATTGCTGGCCAAACTTAGCATGTCTGGCAACTGGGTTCTGATGAAGAGTCACTGGACTCGTAATGTTAACTCTGCTTTCTCACCACAGATGTTGCCAGACCTGTTGAGTTTTGTCAGCATCTTTTGTTTCTGTTTCAGACCTTTTATCAAACGCATCACTGTCATCAATCATCTGTTATCTCATTGAAAAATTCAGTCAAATTAGTTAAACTTCATTTACCTTCAATAAATCTATGCTGATATTCCTTAAGTAAATTATAACTGTCAGTTCTGTCCCAGATTTTTGTTTCTAAACAAAACCCAACACTGAAGCTAAAATGACTGACCTGTATGGTTATGTTTACACTTTATTTTTTGAAAAAGCTTTAAAATTTGCAAATCTGCAGTCCCCAATCATCATGCCATATCTAAGAAGTTAGAGATTTTGGACTTTGCCTTCAAACTTTCTACCCTTACTTCCTGTAGTACCTTCTGATGCATCTGATTCTGTCTTCCTGTCTTGTCAACTTTTAATACAGTCAGCGATTAATTTTTATAAATTTTTAGACCATCCAGTATGTCAACTAGTTTCTCTTACACTACCTGTTTGGAAGTGTTTATTTCCTTGGAAATAACAGATGTGAAATATTCATGTAGGACCTCGGTTGTGCTCCCTGCCTCCACGTGTAATGTTCTGTCTGGTCTCTTTCTGCCCTACTCCTATTTTAAAACAGATAAATTGCCAGGATAGATTGTATTTATCTCAGTGCTGAAGGAGACTGGGGAGAAGAATTCTGTAGCACTGACAATTAGTATGAGGGAATCACTGCATGCTGTGGAAATGCCATTAAAATGGAAAACATGAATGCAATGCATCTTTAATAATATTGAACTATGAATGTATATTAGTGTGGGTATAGACACATGAATAATAATCTGTTCAGGACAACCTATCACACCAAATAGAAAAGAGAATGTTATTGCCTGGACAGAAAGTCACGGGAACATGTGAGCCAAATCTTGTTGCAAACTAATCAATTGTTCTGAGGCCCCTCTTGAAGAGCAATGGTAATGTCCCTATCCATGGATAGATAGACCTGAGCTCAAGTCCCATCTACTCCAAAGATGTGTAAAAACATCTCTGAACATGTTAATTAGAAGAATAGGTTAAGTAAAAAATAAATCAATTGTTTTAAAGGGCCTAAAATCAGGCATTTGGCTCATCGTAACATAGACCTAACAATTTGAAACCAAATAATTAGCTTCTCCAATGTTTCTTTGATAGCAAAAAATAAATGCTAAATAACTTTGAGGCCGAGATCTCATTTCTAACACCAATAAGGCTGAAGAGAGATATCAAATGAGAAATGGGGAAACAGGTACTATATTCCGTGATTCAAATATGATTCTTCTTTTCTTAAAATAATTTCTAATTTTAACTCGTGCAACCTGAAGTAAACAAGTTAGTAGAAGGCTATACACTGCAGCAAAATGTCTCAAATCTCCATTCTCGTTCCAATAAGCAACATTTTTTCCCTCCTAATCACTCATCGTACCTGCATAGTAATATCGTGATTCATGTAACAAACAGAGAATGCTGGCGAAACTCAGGAGGTCTAGCAGCACCTGTCAGAGATAATACTGGCCTACAAAAATTGCTAGGAATAGCTCATAAGCTATGGAATCTGGAGGAGACTGAAAAAGTTGAAAACCACATAACTAGGTACATTTCTGAGATACCCATCGGTTGAAAAAAGCCAAGATCTCAGCAGCACATCTTAGGTTTACAAACAAAGCAGCTCACAAAAAGAGAACAGGAGTAGGTCCCTCACATTTACACCTCCATTCAATACAACCCTGGATGATCATTGGCCTTTATTCTACCTTCTAGTCCATTCCCATATCCCATAATTCTCCATGAGACTGAAAATCTATCACAGCCAGAACTACGTCTTCTCCTAAGCACCCTTGACCATCTTCATTGACCTGATGGGAATAGTATAAGTTCAATATTTACAATTGTGTTCCTAATTAGAACGTACAAACAGAACTTTCAATGTTCTCAATAGTTTCAATGAATCGCAGTTGTTAACTTCTTGATGTTGTATGATGGCTAAAATTGCCCAATGCAGTTTTAGTTCCACCATGGACAAACTCAGTTTTGTGAGTATGTCCATTTGTAAACAAAACTCTTCTTATAGCTGGCACAATAACGTGAGAAACGAAACAAAATAAATGAAACTGTTAGAGAATTTCCAATTCTATGAGTTTATGTTTTCTATGGGTTTAATGTTCCAAAGTTACATCACCCCATGATTTGGACATTATTTGCCAACATGGCCTGAATCTGACAGGGCATGCATTCAGTATTGGCAATTTCTTTTCCCCATGTTGCACAGTAATGACAGAAACCTCTTGCTCTATTCAAGCAAAATATTAACATTTTGAAAGGAAGTTCCCTTGATAGCACAATGAGTTTAGCCATGATTAATTCAGTCGTTCGGGTTGTAACTGTATGGTCCCCCATCTTTGGTGGGTTAGATTATCCCTGCTGCTGTAGTAATTCTAAATTGGCTTAGTTCCCTTTGATGAGAGGAACAATAATTATCTCCTTTAATTAATACAGCCAATTCAGATTATACCCATGGACATACAATAGCACAACGTTGTGGAACAGAAAGTCATTGGAATGACATGTTTAAATATAATGGTCCATTGAATCTTTTAAAAAGTGTGTGGTTCCAATCAATAGCAATTAATTAATAAATCACTCATCTTGTAGGGTATTAGATTTATACATCTAGGATTTTAATGTTCACATACTTTTAAAACTATATACTTTAGATATAATTGATGCTAATATGCAATTTTTGTTATCCATCCTCAGTTTCCCTATGATAATGGTGTTGATGAACCATTGCCATGAGCAGCTGGATGTTTTCTTGATGACAGTTCTTCCAATTACAATGATATCAGATAGGGAATTCTAGAATACTTGTTCAACAAAAATGAAGGAACTATGACACATGTGTAAATCATCATGGTCTGAAACATTGCAGGGAATGTAGAGATCATAACTTTTTTTGCCTTTATTAATGATAGAGGTATATGTTGTTGAATTACTGCATTGTATTATAATAACTTTTAGGATATATCTAGCTCTTAATTTAAGACTTAAAAACATGCCATACAGACTTATTATTAACTTTACATTTGCGGAAGGGAAGCAGTCATGACACCTATTAGACTCCATAGCCAGTGCAAACTGATCTCTCGTTACACAATCGGTTATATCTGTTCTATATTAAAGGCAAGAAAAAAAATCTTTCTTTAAAAAATGGTGAGAGGTTTCTTCAAATTTTGTGATGCATTTACTCTGTATCAAACCCCAGCCAAAATCAATGCCTTCATGAAATAAGAAAATTGATGAGAAATTTAATCAAAAATATGTTTTAAAATATATTCAAGAACAGACAAGTCACTGCCAAGATTAATCACATAGGAAATGAAAATAAAACGATAGTAAGTTTGGTAAGATAGTAGTTTTTTTTAGCACAAATAATCCTTTTGTTGCACAAAGTACCAAAAATTGCTTTGCTTAGGCTTTGAATGTAAACTCTTTGAGTGGATACAGGAGTACAGACAAAAGGGATTCTGTGTAACAAACAAAATGTTTAAGCTGAGCTCAAAGGAGTTAGTGCATGCAGGATGCAAGGTATTAAAGATTTATAGGCTACAGTTTTTTTTTATGTAGCCCACGGCATGCACCACAAAGTTTGTAAATTGTCACTTCAAAGAACCACTATTGCTCAGTGCCTACCTAAAGAACATAAAAGGAAGTTTGCCCAACTTCACAGGTTAAACAATAATGGCAGGAGGCATATGATATTATTTACTACAGTTCTAGAAAATAATGACAGCTTTCCAACTGAGTTGCTTGGTTTCAATCAAATAAAAAGAGATTGAGTTAATACACCAGGAATTCAGTCTTTCTTCTTTTGTGCGAGCAATTACTCATTTCCTGTGCATATTCATAAATGTTAATTCACAGATTTCAAACAAACAGACATGTGAACAGTGAAGAAGAGTAGGCTACTCAGCGCTTCAAGCCTGTTCCACCATTTAATAAGATCATGGCTGATCTGATATAAACCTCAATGCTACATTTCTGTTTATCATCAATAATCTTTCATCATATCAGTAATCAAGAAATTATTTACCTTTGCCTTAAAATAATTAAAGTTTCTGCATTCAGTAGTGTCACCAACCTGAATCCCGTCCTACTGATATCCTGGGGACTTACCTCAGAAACACAATGGCTACAAGGGCATCAGAGGCTAGGAATACTGCAGCGAGTAACTCATTTCCTGACTGCTCAAAGCCTGCCCATCATCTACAAAACACAAGATAGGACTGTGATGGAATGTTCCCCATTTGCCAGGATGAGTGAAGTTCCAACACTAAAGAAGCTTAACGTCATCCAGGATAAGGTAGCCCACTTGAATAGAACTACATCCACAAACATCCACTCCTTCCACTATCGATGCTCGGTAGCAGCAGAGTGTATCATCTATCAGGTGCACTGCAGAAATTGAACAAATATCCTCAGACAGCAACTTCCAAACCCACAATCACTTCCATCTAGAAGGACAAGAGCAGCAGATACATGGGAACACTACCACCTGCAGGTTCCCCTTCAAGTCACTCACCATTTTGACTTGGAAATGTATCCGTTCCTTCAATGTTGCTAGGTCAAAATCCTCTGTAACAGCAATGTGGGTCAACACACAACAGGTGGACCATAAAGGATCAAGAAGGCAACTCCTTCACATCACCTTCTTGCGGACAATTAGTGTGAGACAATAAATGCTGGCCAGCCACCAATGTCCACAATTCATAAATGAAAACAAAAGACCAAAGTCTTTTGAAGAAAACAATTTCCCATACTCAAAATCCTCTGACAGAGATTAAAATTCCTCATCACTATTGTAAATGGGTGCCTCATATTTATAAACTATGACCTCCAGTTCTAGATTCTCTCTCAAGAGGCAACATCCTTTTGACACCCACTTGGTCAGATCCCCTCAGGATTTATATTTTCAATTAAGTCATCTTCTAAACTCCAGAGGGTACAGATCTAAACTGTCTAGCCTTCCTCATAATGCAATCCATCCATTCCAGATATTAGTCTAATAAACCTTTCTCAACTGCTTCCATTAAGTAAGCAAGGTGACCAATGCTGTAAGCAGTCCTCTCGGTCTTGCCAGTAAGATTGGCAAAATGATACAACTGTTGTCAATGTGGAACAGAATGTATCCTTATCCCTTTGCAATTTTGCTGAACATGGATAAGTAACAAATTTTTGACAGGTCACCCAAGCTGCCAAAAGATGTGTTGCACATCAAAAGAAAAAGCTTTAGTAAAGTTCTAATTAATGAACAAGGAAATTGAAAATGCAGGAAGTATGCATCTGCTATGCAATAGAAGACCGGACTTAATGAAGTTCAGGTAGATTATAAAGCCGAATGGTGAATGTGAGAGAAAAGAAACCAAGAGTAATGGCTAATGGACATTTTTCAGTCTGGAGGAAGGTTTATAGTGAAATTCTCCAGGAATTGATATTGGGACCCCTGTTTTTTCTGGTACATGTAAATGATATAAATTTTGCCTATTGATGTGCAGGGAACATTTTCAAAGTTATTGGATGATTAAAAACTTGTGAGTATTGTAAACTGTGTGCAGGATGGTGTAGGGCTTCAAAATGATATTGACAATTTGGTGAAATAGGTACATAGGTGACAGATGATCATAGAATACCTACAGCGTGGAAACAGGCCCTTTGGCCCAACAAGTCCACACTGACCCTTGGAACATCCACCCAGACCCATCCCCCTATAATCCACACTCCCCTGAACACTACAGGCAATTTAGCCTGGCCAATCCACCTAGCCTGCACATCTTTGGACTGTGGGAAGAAACTGGAGCACCCAGAGGAAGCCCATGCAGACACAGGGAGAATGTGCAAACTCCACACAAACAGTCGCCCAAGGCCAGAATCAAACCCAGGTCCCTGGCGCTGTGAAGCCGCAGTGTTAACCACTGAGCCACCGTGCCACCCCCTGCTAACTACTGAGCCACTTTCCCGTGTGATGTTTAATGCGGTGATAATGTGGGGTGGTACAACAAACTTAGACAGAAGGTACGCAGGAGCAGAGAGACCTGGGTTATATGTGTTACTAAAAGTGGCAGTACAAGTTGAGAGATTTTATAATAAAATATACAGTACCCTAGACTTCACTAATAGGAACATAGAATACAAATGCAGGAAAGTTATGATCAACTGACAGAGGACTTTAGTTCGATCTCTGCCGGAGCAATATGTACAATTTGGTCATTACACATTAGGAAGGATGAGAATGAGTTGGAGGAATGCTGAAGAGGATTCTAAGAATGATTCTAAGGATGAGAAACTTCAGTGGTGGAAATAGACTAGAGAATCTGGGACACACTTCCTTGGAGAAGAAGAGGCCAAGAGATCTGAAAGAAGATTTTAAAATCATGAGGAGTCTGAACAGAATAAGTAGAGTAAAGCTAACGAAGGAAGATTAAGAACCAGAGTGCATAGATTCAAAGTGTTTCACAAAAGAAGCAAATGCAAGATAAAAGCTTTCACAAGACGAGATTACGGGGTCTGGAATACGTAGCTTGGATTATTGGTTAAAGTAGGTTAAATTAAGGCATTCAAAAGCATTTAGAAACAATGTGCAGGTTTGGAGGGAAAAGGTAAGTGATAGACACTAAGCCAAAATGCTTAGAGAGATGGTTCAGACACATTGGACCAATTGTTTCCCTTCTGTCCTGTAATCATTCTGTGATTCTGATTCTCTGAGTCTATCCAAATAAGAATTCACTATTTAAAATAAATGCCCTTATTTATAAAATCCCGTTTGTTACTTTTAACTTCCATCAATCCATTTAAAAAACATGCACTAAAATTCATAGTCCCAATTCAAAGGTTCTGTTATCATTTGGAGATATCAGTCAGATTGTGAGCTGAGATAAACCCCATCGTGATAATGAAAGGTTATGAAATTACTCATGTAGCACAAATCCTAAAATGGTAGCTTATGTTAACAGACTGTGTAAATTTCTCTTTCATAAAAAAGGGAAAATTTTCATTCAAATATTTAAAAGTTAAAAGCTTTAAATATATTGCCAGCTTGATGCTCCTTTTGACACCTCTTCTGAGAGTAATTTTTGCTAGTTTCCTTTTGACAGCTGTTGACAGATCTTTTTGGAATGAGCTTTACAGTTCAAATGAGTTTACGTACTTCTTATGCATATTTGAGCCTACTTTAACAATTCCAAAGGATACCCTAGCTCTCCCAAAGGTGTCATTTATCTTTCCAAAACAGTATGCAACTTATCCAAGCAATGATGCAATAACCAGGCATATCAGGTCCAAACTGCATATGTCGTATTTCCCAACCCAAGCTGTCACAAGTCAGACATAACTGAAGGCAGTTTGTGTTTTATGTCTGCAGCTGCCTCTGTTAACCCTGAATATGCAATTTAAAATCTGCACCTATTTCTCCCTCCTCTGGCCCTGTGTTTGTGAGTGGAACTTCTGAAATTGGGACTTTGGAATCATTTTCACAGTGAGGCTCTGTCATCGTGAAAATTCTGGCTGAAGTACTCACACTCAACCAACCAGGAAGATAAGATTTCTTAAAATATTTCAATTCTTTATTTATATTTTTAGCAGTGAAATGAATGTTTGACTGGATTAAGATCATGATAAAATTAAGATAACATAAAAATGAAAACAATTTTTTTAAAAATTGTCTATTTTTATCATTGTGGAGAAAAATTGGCACAAATATAAAATTAGCTTTTAGGTTGCTAGTAAATTTGTTTTACGTTACATATGAAATAGATATGCTGAAAGAAGGCATCTTCAAACAATGTAGAATATTTTCACTGAACTGAAAGCAAGATGAACATGAGATGCATGAGATATTGTACTTTCTGAGAACTCCTACAGCATAGCATCTGGAGGAGTATGGAATTACCAGCAGGTCTGCATGAGCCATAGCTCAATGGGTAACGTTCCCACCTCCGAGTCAAAAGTTATGCTTTGCAGTTTCATCACACAAATCTCAAGGGCTCTTTTGGCACAGTGGTCATGTCCATACCAATGAGTCAGAAAGCCCAGATTCAAATCCTGTTGATGTTTCATAACATATCTGAACAGGTCTATCTGAAAGAAAGAGCTAACATCAGCAATTGCTAGACTTCCATGTATTCTTGCGCATCTTCTAATTTCCGATTGTTGTGGGTTTCAGGAGAATAATGATACTGAGTGAGGACAGTTTCACTGTCAATACTACAGAAAAATCAACATACTTACAATTGACGAAGCTGAGAAACCAGATCAGAGAAGCTGGCCTGTGGTTTGACTGTGACGGAGTCCTCTCAAATTCAGGCACAGACCACTTAGCATATGAAATTTTCGAGGTTATAAACCATTCCTTAACTGAGCGCCTGGCAATTGGAAACCAAATTCTGTCAGGAACATTCAGGTAACCCTGGTTTTCAATTGTCAGTATTCCTGTAGCAGCTGCAATTTAAAAACATTGGGAGTTTTTTGTGCTTTAATTGCCATATCATCTATATGACTATACAGAACTACCCTTAAACTATATTGTAGCATCCAATCATTTCATGAAAATGAACTAAAATTTAAATGCACTCACAATGTTAATGTTCTACTGGAACATATAGTTGTGAGTCTGGTTTATGGCTCAGCTTTAATTGATGCTATAATATTAAATACCATATGTATGTTTACTGTATTGTAATTGCCACTGGGAGCTAAAAGTTTGAATTGGCTATAATTCATTATTACTGATTGGTTCCTGCTCATTGAATAAAATGATCCGGCAGTGATTTAGAATCGTTCTCTTCTTTGGCTAATACAGTTAAAATCTGAAGTTTGGGTACTTCTTACCTTTTAGGTCATATAGCCAAACATTTTTCTTTGTGGTTGCCAGGTTTCCTTTAGAATTAGAATTCAAATTAGATTTATTGTCACATGTACGCAAGTTATGAAAGAACAGGAGTACAGCAAAAAGTGTACAATATTGTCATTCTAATGACATTTTAAATGTTATGACCATTTTACTACATTTTTAATGAGAACAAATTAACCTCTGGATCCACATTTCCAATACAAACACCTCCTTGCTGACTGCAACTACAGACAACCAAGTCACAATTTTCTAAGCATTGCAAGGTGGGACCCATGGCAGACAGGCTTTGAAAATCATGAAGGACTTTTAAAAAAAATCTTGATGTTTTCAAGACAATTCCAAATTTTGAAAAGGCTGGCATAGGGGAGCAGGGTGAGAAAAGCAGAACAATCACATTCTGCACCTGTGCTATTAACGTCTGATCTTCTGGTGCATTAAAAAATTTATACCTTCACTTAACATATGATGTTCGATTGACCTGTTCCACTCAGTCATGTAGATAATTTATCACTTTTTAAAGTTGCAGAATAGGGCACATTCAGGGAGATTTTCTACTTCAGGCTTTGAAAAGGCACAATCTAGTGTTTAACTGTATATCTTCTTATCTGCATTTCACTTTGTACCATGTCTAATCCTGTCAATCTTGAGCCTTCCTCAGCTTGTAAGTTTTTTATGCATTCTCAAGTCTTTTTCTTTTCCTGCTTGTCAGCACCTACTATTCACACCTTCTTATATATATTTTTCCCCATCTGTTCTTAACTTTAGATTTTCCTCAGACATGATTCTTTGCTTCAACTATGGCCGTACCCCTGGTGTCTATCATTTCTGTCTCCTATATTATCGTTGTTCTGTAAATTAAAATATTTATTTCTTATGTTTCTTTCTTTCCTTATTCCCCACTTTCTCACTTTCTCAGTGAATATGGAATAGAGATAACTCACGCGTGACAATGAAATTATTAATTTTCTCCGGAGATGTATGTGAATGGGGAGATGAACCTGTTTTTCAAAACTGAAAGATATCGAACATTCGAAATTATGTTATGAATATCCTTGAACAAATGCTTTACAAGCTCCTACAGAGGACTTTGACTTTTAACCTAATTTGAATTTATCTAATTAATTTAAATATGAGCTTAGTTTTACCAGAAATTGGCTATGTCAATTTTAGGAAGTTTTACAGAGGATATCTCTCCATGAGGCCTGGTGAACGTTCTCATGTTATTGTCCACATGATTCATAGCACCTCACTAGCCTTGTACTTTGCAGAGATAGTGCTTTCCATAAACTTTCTTTGACCCACCAGTAACAGAGGCATATGCCACTGCCAGGGCCTCGTAGGATTTCAGAGCTGATGCTTGATTTTAAACAAGGTTGTGCTCCAGGTCAAGTGCTATCTTTCCCGTGCTGGCCTGCCTATTCCCACATTGGAACTGCCCAGGGATGGCTGACAGGAGTACATTGGCACCCTGATTCAACTGGTGGACTTGGTAGATTGGGAGTTGCAGGAGAGGGCTGTCCTCCTCCCTCAGGACCACCAGACAAGACCATGGTACCAGATCCTGCCAACTTAGTCAGAAGTTGCCACCCAGGTCAATGCTGCTTCCGCAGTCTGGTGAAATTCTCAGCAATGTAGCAAGCAGGGTGATGAGGGTAACCTTCCATGCTCTGTAAGGAAAACTGCCACCATCTTATCTCTGATACCTCAAACTCACTCTGAGTCTGCCACTGCTCCCGCACCACCAAGGTTCATGCCTCACCATTCTCACTATTGCCTGTGACACCTTCCCTCACTTGTTCTCAAACTCTCCAAATCACCTGTCATACTAAACCTACCTGCCCTCTGCTGAGCCTACTCTCTCACTCAGGACACTCACCACATCGCCCGCTCCACCTGCACCAGCACGAACAGTTTCATTACACACTTTTATCTCATTCAATTCCTCCCTTTGTTTCATTCTCGAAGGAAATATCCTTCTGTAGGACAAGAGAACCAAGGTTGGTGGTGGTGTACCTGATATCCACTTACTTACCCGAATGACAAGAGGGTCCTTGCTTTAACAAGAGCGAATAGAGGCTGCTCATGTGGTGACGCTGAAGCCCCCATGTCTCAGCAACAAAGTATGATTCACTGTCAAGTGCTGTGCTGCTTTCCCACAGCCACCCTGTGAATATAATCTTAACATGCCTGAACATTACACCTATTTCACAACTCGCTGTTTATTTTATCTCCTGCTGGCACCAATGGCACCTGCACTGTTTCCACCCTCAGTAGGTTGGCTCTACAAAACATCCCCACCTCCATCTCTGAGGAGGAAACACCTGATCCCTCAGAGGATGTACCTTCAAGGCTGTGTCCCCCCTGCTTAGATGCTGACACCTCGGGTGTGTTTGGCTTGACCACCTGCTGGGCAGCAAAACACTGTCACTTCTCCCTGCCTAGCAAAGGAGGAATTGCCCTAGGTCACCAGCACTCAGAAGGTTACTGACCTCAGCTCCAGACAAGAGATGATCCCATCATGTAGGCCATTAAGTACTTTATCTAAATGGCTGAGAAAAGGACAGTAGGCAAATTCATTTGAAGTATTGATCAAACTGACCTAAAAGTTAGATGACTCCTCTAATGTTATTTGCACAGAGCTTCCTTCAAGCATGTGAGTGTCTGGCTGTCCTCATGGAAAGTTTGGCAGCTGCCATGGAAAACTAGGAGCAGCACACTCAGAGTCCAGTGAATATACACACAGATCTGCACTCCATCACTCGAGCCGTTGATGTTCAGCTCCAAAAGGAAGGTGATAGGGTGCAGGACCTTAGTCTAATTTCAAATTTTCCCTCCTGACAAAGAGACAAGTGGAGTCTATAGAAACTCATGCAGAGGAGGATGCATGCAGGCCACCAGAGTCTCCTCTAAGGACCTTCCAGAAGTTCAAGGAGGATGAAAATGCATCTGGGTAGGACACACTCCACATATCTGTGTTCTCTAGCCACAAACTTTGCCAGGGACCCCAATACAAAGCTGAAAGGTTAGCAAGGGCAGACTCCCTCTCCCCTAATTGCAGATGCCAGCAATGTCCCTTGACAAAGTGGGAGGGAAAGGAAGGAGAACATTGTCTCTTAGGCACATGGGTGGAACAACATTATTGATATGTAATTAATGTTGAAAATATATGTTAACTTCTCAACATCAACTGTGCAAGCAAATGTCAATTAGAAGAATAAAGCCAGCAAGGCCAGTCATTCTTGGCGCAAGACAATGCTCTAGCCCTGTCACAGTGATTGCTATTCTATCTGTAGCACCTGTACAAACATGAAGCATTGTCATGATTGAATGAGGGAACACCATTCATCTCTAACCTTAGCTTCTATTAAAAACACAAAATGCTTAGAAAGACCACAGCTTTAAGCTGTACTTATAGTTAGGATTATACAGGAGTTTTTGTCCCTTCAGCATCAAAACATTTGTGGTCAGGGAAAGCTGATTTCACACAGCTCAGCCCTATTGAACGAAGTTCACAAAAATGTCTAGTCTACATTACTTTTGCCAAAGCTGCTATGCTGTAGTATGCTGGAAGTGTTGTTCTGTCTGAAGTACGTCCTCATCATCACAATGCTATCACTCCATGGTTCCTCTTCATCTACTCCATAGCCTCAGTTCATCCTTCAGTTGTCTGAAACAGAGATTCCAAGGATGAAGCAGTGTCCTCTGCCTGAACAATATCAGTACAAACCCCAAACATAACATGTATAGAAGCTCACTGTCAAGGACCAATCCTGTGGCCCTCATTAGCCCAGTGGAAGAAGGTGTTGCATTTCAGAAATGCTGGGCATCAGGTCACATGATCTGCCATCCAGCTCAATACACAGTATACAGACTGCCCCTTGCTCATCTGTACAGGTTTCTATGGAGAAAGTGCAACTGTATCTTTTCTGCATCTCTGCTGTATCATGAGGGTACGTATGGCTAGAAGCTCCACTGCAGGGGTCTAATTAACTTTCACAGTGAAGAACATAAATGTCTACATGCCCATGCTGACGCTGGTCCTGGGCTTGCAGACATTTGTGTTCCTCATTGACTCATGTAGCAGACCTTAGGGAAGCAGGAAAAGGGACAAGCCCAACTTCTGTTCCTGGGTCCACTGAGGCATTCTAAAGAGCCATTTTGAAAAATATCAGAAAAAAAAACAGCTCCTGCAATGTGTTCATTCAGCACTGGCAGGAGACACCAATAGCATTTGAAAACTATCTTCTAAACATTAGGATATTATGACCTCTGACAGTGAGGCTAGAAGGATGTCTCCATGTGGACGTTGCACATCATGGCTCTGATTCAAATATCTGTTTCTCAATCTCAATTACACAAGCAACAGCAGATTGTATGTGTGGCAGTAATAATGAGGATCTCTCTCTGTATCCTGAAACATCACTGTACCCAAGAAAGGCATATTTCATGTAGGATAATAGCCCTGATAAATTAGTGAGAGCCCCTGCACCTTGGGAAGGTACTGGGACATTTGAAGATGCTTAAGACTTTGGTAACTATGGTGAATCTTTCCATCTCACAAGATATTGCTTGTTCCTTAAAACCATTATTAGAATTGATACACAATGTTGAATGATGTGGTCAAGAATGCTTGGGCCAGAATGTTTAGCCAACACACTTGGTCAATATGTGATGCCCACATGTAATATTTTGTGATTACAAATGTCTTTCACCCATACTATGCGGAAGTCTGCTTAAAGCTATTGCCTTTGAAGGGCCTGTTGTGGACACCCCCTACCATCCACCCTTCATAACTATTATCATCTCTGCATCCCAACATGCAGCCTCCAATTCCCACATTTGACTTCCCCAGTTTATGCATCCTCGAATGACTTTCTGTGACCCCAAGGACTGATCCCTGACCCAGCCTCCAAACAAATTCAACAGACAGCATCAACAGATGAGTGAGCAGATCCCTGATTGATAACTGTGTAACTCTTGGGCTGACTTGCAACAAATCCCCAGACTGGGTCAACTGGGCCTGCAGGACTGACCATGACCTCATCCTGAGTTGTCGAGATACAAGGCAGAGGTGTTATGTGCATCCAAATAGGTACAAAGTGAATTAGCATCAAGAAAGGAAGCAAAGAGTCCTCAGGTGCACCCTACCCAGATCCATGGGATGGATGCTTATCCCTGCTCAGAAGTATCTTAGAAGCATTATTACAATGAAAGATGTCAGAACTCTCTGAAGTGAAGCATAATGTAGTGAACAGATTTGTAAATGGTTTGGGGATGTGCCATTGGTTGTGGAGAGTCTGGTGCATGTCTAATGCCAACCCCCATGGATGGAGTTAGAGTGTGTGATCACTACCCATGGAGTATGCCTGAAATGTTGGTCAGTGCTGTTGAGGATGGAGGTCCAGATGAGCAAATAGTGAGTTGCCAACACTGGGTACATGCTATGAATTTCATATCAGGAATCAATGATGTCCAGTTTCTCTCTAGTGCATGAGAGAACAGGAAAATGCATTTCAATGAGACAAGATTAGCTGCAACTGGAATGCAAATGCATTTAAATAGGCCTCTCACTGCTCATTGGCAAGATTCTCATCTTTCCATTTAAAACTTGTTAGCAGAATCAGACGTTGTTTTCTTTACATCAAGAATCTCATTTCTGCCAATCTCACATAAGTTCTCTACTCACCATTGCCCATCTCATTCAGAGGCTAGGAAGAATCAGCTCGAAGGTACTACTACCATTAAAGCAGTAGACAGTTTTCAGTATATTTCCCAAGCTTCAGTCATTGTATATAATGGGCAAATAAATGAACATTATTGAAAAGACCTTAATATTCCATTCTTTCAATAATGACTCAAGAACATTGACAATTCTGGAGAAATGTTGTGCAGTGAAATTTGAGGATGTAATTGATGAATTTAATGTTATAGTTCAGTTGTGCAACAACCATGCCTTGCTTCAGTATCGTGAGCAATCCTGCTTAATGCTATTACTTTTATGTAATGATTTGGTAGTACAGAACTTCAATATTGTTGTCAAAAGATATGGTTGTTTGAACTTTTCTTGTCTTGCACTCATCAGGACCATTCTCAGGTAAATCAATGTCAATGGGACCTACATTTTTATGCTGCATGAGAAGACCTTGCTGATTTGTTGGCAAAAGTGAACTCTGATTGATAAAGATATTACCATGGAGAATGCATTGTTATGTGATGACTGACAGTTAACTGTGCCACTTTGTTTAAATTTAAGTCACGCCCATTGCTTCTAATTGGTCAAGGCGTAGCCCTAAGTAATAAGCAAGAGAACATGTTACATGTATTGTTTGTTGAAGCAGGCAATATGCACATTCATGTCCTTTCTATATACAAAGAACAAATCCATGTCTGCTAATGTATACAGCTTCCGACCCTCCAAGTGTGCCCAAATGAGAGCCTGACTGACAATCTTAAATTGTTTTTCACTGTAATTTATAGCAGAGTCAGAAGTAACATGGTGTATGTATTTCAATGACAGTATGATGCTATGTGCTTAAGCTGTACATCTCAAAGACTGGTGATTACATCATACAGCATGTTCCTTCAGCTCATCACAACCAGAGGGGTACTACCTACACCCAATCAGCCTTTGCATTCAAAACTTCAAACACAGTGCACAACAGTACATGTGACTCTGCATTAGACAACATTTGCTAAATATTTTTGACCATGCTAAGAATTACAATGGCCATTAATGTAAAATTGTCAGTTAGACTTAGAGTTTGGTGCAATTGCATATATTGGAAGCTATATGTGTGAATTCACAAGGACCCGAGCTTTGAAGCTAGGAAGAACATGTATGCATGTTTTTCTTTCAATCATGGGATGAGGGTGTCACTCGCCAGGCAACAATTATTGCCCAACCTTGATTGCCCAGAGGGCAGTTAAGAGTAAACCACATTGCTGTGAGTCTGGAGTTATGTGTAGGCCAGGCCAAGTAAAGATGTCAATTTTCTTTCCAAAAGGATGCTAGTGAGCCAGATGGATTTTGCCCAACAATCAACAATAATTTATAATATATTAATACTCTCAAAACTCACTAACTCCTAATTCCAGATTTTTATTGAATTCAAATTTCACCATCTGCTATGGTGGGATTCAATCTCGGGATCCCCGGAACATTACCAGAGTCTCTGGATTAAAGGTCCAGAGATAATACACCTGGGCTGTCATCTTCCCCAGGCATTGTGCCTATTTTAACTCAACAAAACATGTGACAACCATGCTCTGGTTGATTTCTCAGGCCAATGCCTTAACCAGTTGAAGTAAACCAGTTCGGTTGAAGTTTAAATAAAGCCTGGCAATGTCATTTAATGTAAGTCGTCATTTAATTGGTGCAAGTTTGAAGGACACAATTCTACCAATCTGCATGCACCCGCCAACCAATTTCTCAAGCTCTATAGTTGTGCTGTTCTCCTTTACTGTGGTATTCCTATGAATTGTCATGATAAGTGTAAGACAAACAGCTTTGACAAAGAGTGTATTTTGTTCAGCAATTAGTATATTCCCTTTATCTTATTTTGCCATTCATCAGACAAATCCAGATAACTTATGATTTTATGAATGGGAACATGCTTTCCTCTTTCTGCTACCTGAAGGTGTTTTTGTGGTAAAATAATCTCACTATCATAGCTTAAGGCTTTTGGATAGATTGGTGAACTCAATGTTAATTCCACTCTTATTCACTTCTTTTTTAACATATACACATGAGTGAATGGATTTTAAGAACTCACTGTATCCCATCTTAATCTTCGGAGAGATTTATTATTTTCCAATTTCTTTGTGACTGAAGACCATCTAAAAACACAATACAGGTCTCCTTTAATTAAGAGTGGAGTCTTGAAACACTTTCAGCCCAAGAGACTTGACTATAATCATAAAAATGCCTTGCAATAGAGAAAAGCTATTTGCTGTAAGTATCGTCAAAGTGCCCTCAATAGCCGAAGCAATAGTATGATTCTTGTTCAAAAATATTTTTCTTCCTCTCAGTGTATCAATCTTTTTACTTTATGCCCCATTTTCTACCATGTCTAACCGTTCCTTGTTACTTCTGATTCTATATTTCATATGTGTTGTGCAATAGCACAACACACCTGGGAGGGGAATATATTGAGATCTGTGTATGTTTTCCATATTCTAATTGATAATTTAAAAATTGAATTCATCCAAAGGACATTTTGTTGCAACAGAAACTACCTTAAACAGATGTCACTTGCACGATTAGGAGATCGGTTTTAAGAAAGATAAGTACTGGGTTTTGCCAAAGCATTAATGAATGTATGTTGTAACTTTAAGAAACTTGGAAAATTCCCTTGGTAACTAAAAATATATCTTGATGAATTGGAGTGCAGAGCTCATCCGTTATATAAAATAGCTTGATGAAAATTGATCAACACAATTGATTTTAATTATCAAAGACTACGAACTGAAAAATTTTCAGCATTTATGTTTATTCGTAAATAACACATTTCAAATATTTGTAATGCGTGTTAGATGCACAACAATTGTTGCAAACCATTTTAAAGTGAACTTATTATACAATAAAGGCACTACTACATAGCAAGTAGGATTGATCTTGAACATCTTCACTGAAATATATTCCAAAGTATTATATATATGAGTCAATTATCTAACTTAAACCTGTCTGTGGTCTTACTTGTCCTACAGTGCGCTGGACATTAGATCAGCACCAATCTCTTCCTCTGCACCTTGATTTTGGTTATTTGCTATGTAATGATACCAAGTTTTCCTCTTGCATTCTGCTGAATTATTTTTGGCCTTCACCCCTTCTCTTTTCACTTTGTCATTTCCATGCTTGGCAATATAATCTGAATGTTTGCATTTTTGACATATTCCTAGATTATTAAAGTGTTTTTGCCTCACAAATGGGCTTACTGTTAGCTTGTTCATTGAACATGTTCAGAGAATGTTTGGGAAATCACAGGAGGTGCAACAGAAATAAATTAAGCCAAAGCCTGTATATTCTAGACTTAGAAATTTGATTAATACTCATAAGACAAGAACTGTTTATCCAGTAGAAAACGCAATATGTAAATGGATGTGTCTCTTTCTCTTTTATTTTCGAATACTCACATTGTCTATGATGAAACTTGCCTGTGTGTATTTCTGTAGTATCATCAAGGGTTGCCATTAAAATGTCCAGAGTTTTCGCTGCCTCAATTTTTGTTTCTAGTTTTGTTTCTAATTCACTATCCATTAATCTCTTTTAAAAGCTATGGTTGTACGGTTGTATGCTTGTATCTCAAATTGCTTCACCAAAGCCAATGTGATTGTGTGTCAAATAAAAACCGAAAGAATTGCGGGTGATGTACATCTGGCGCAAAAACAAAGTTGCTGGAAATGCTCAGCAGGTCTGGCAGCATTTGTGAAGGAGAAAACAGAGTTAACATTTCAGGTCCAGTGACCCTTCGATAGGCTTCCCCTTATCCTCATCTAACATCCCACCAGAATCCACATCCAGAAGATCATCAGACACCATTTCTGCCACCTCCTGCGAGATGCCACCACCAGCCACATATTCCCCTCAACTCCCTTATCCGCCTTCCACATGGACTGTTCCCTCCCGGACACCCTGGTCCACACTTCCTTCACCCCCAGCACTTCCCCACAGCCCTACGGCATCTTCCCCTGAAAGCAGTGAAGGTGTAACACGTGCCCATTCACCTCCTCCCTCCCCAATATTCAAGGGTCCAAATATACCTTCCAGGTGAAGCAACACTTCACCTGCACTTCCCAGTATCTAGTCTATTGCATTCACTGCTCACAATGTGGTCTCCTGTACATTGGAGAAATGAAGCATAAGCTTGGCGACTGCTTCGCAGAACATCTATGTTTTGCTTGCAAAACAGACCCTGAACTACCTGTTGCCCGCCACTTCAACACACCACCCTGGTCCCTGGCCAAGATCTCTGTCTCTGGCTTGGTGCAGTGTTCTGGCAAAACCCATCTTAAGCTGGAGGAACAATACCTCATTTTCCGCTTGGGGACCCTACAGTCCTCCGGATTCAATATTGAGTTCAATAATTTTAGGGCCTAAACTCTCCCATATCCCAGACCCCCACCCCACACACCAGGCCTTGTTACCACATAGCCTGCCATTACACACCCCCTGTTGTTAGTCACTAACAGTCCCCATTAACAACTATTCACCCTGATCACCCTGATTCAGCCTGATTGTTAGCAACTCCTTTGTCTGTCCAACTGTCTTTCTCACTCTTTGGGCTCTATCCTATCGCTTACTCCCTACCCCACCCACCTCCTTATTTTCTGCACAAAAACTGATGTTTTCCCGGCCTCCAACAGTTTTGAGGAAGGGTCACTGGACCGGAAATGTCAACACTGTTTTCTCCTTCGCAAATGCTGCCAGACCTGCTGAGCTTTTCCAGCAACTTTATGATTGTATGTCACATGTGAAATAATATAAATAATCATCAACAATAATTATTTATTACTTCAGAACATTGTAAAAAATAGTTTTGGATTACTAATATTAACCAAGTTGGTTCAAGACTTGATGGTTAAATATTTAAAAGATTTTTCACCACCTCAAGTTACTTCTTTGGGCTCTGTTTAAAAATAGTCCATTTGTAAATGTCTGACTGCTGCTTTTAACAACAATGTTTCAAGAATGTTCAGATGTTTGTTTACACATTACCTACTTGCTTTAGATCTGCTTTTATCTCGGAGGGTAATTGGGCCGGTGGTGACTAAAATTATGACCTTTTTTCATTCATTCACAGGATAAGGGCATATTTGACCAGGCAGCATTTATTGCCCATCCCTAATTGCCCAACAAGCAGTGCAGAGTCAAACACATTGCTGTGCGTCTTGATGGCAGTTTCCTTCCCTAAAGGACATTACCAAACCAGATGGGTTTTTTTCCGATAATCAGTTCGTGGTCATCATTAGATTCTTAATTCCAGATGTTTTATTGAATTCAAATTCCACCACTTGCCATGGGGGGAATTTGAACCCCGGTACCCAGGATGTTATCTGAGTCTCTGGATTAACAGTCCAGCGATAATATCACTCAGCCATTGCCTCTCCAAATTACTCAATTTGCTTCTTTGGTCTGTATTTCCTCTTGATTTTGGCAACGTAAGACTTGAACAATTCTAACTTGTAGATTTCATTCAAATATTTCTGGTTTCTGAGGGACGGGCAGAGTTAAAAACCTTATGTTTATTCTAGCATTCTAAAAAAAAGCAGTACATCAATCATGACTGACTTTAATCTTTGTGTAAATTGGGAAATTCAAATCCGCGCAAGTAGCCCCAACAAAGAATTTCCAGATAACAAGGTGTAGAGCTGGATGAACACAGCAGGCCAAGCAGCATCAGAGGAGCAGGAAAGTTAACGTCTCGGTTCAAACCATTCACAGAGTTTAGGTCAGTTTTCTAAAAGTAATGGAAAAAACAGGTTTCTAACTATTTGAGATCTGGTAATGCATCAGGATGTAGGTTTAGTAAATGATCTCAGAATAAAGGATCCCAAAGGAACTAGTGACCATAGCATGGTAGAGTATAGCATTCATTTCGAGAGTGAGAAACATTGGTCAACACAACATGGGTCATAGATCTGAATTTAAATGACAGTAATTACATAAGAATTAGAGCAGAGTTTAGCAGACATGAACTAGGAAAAGAGTTTAGCAACAAAATCTGATGATAATCAGGCAGAAAATAGCTTACAATATGATATGCCCCAATGAGAAAAAAGGATTCTTGGAAGGGGAATGCCAAATATGATTAACCAGGAAAGTTAAGATTGCTTCAAATTGAAAAAAAAGCCGCAAAGATTCATTGTATACCAAGGGATTGAGAAAGATTTCAAAACCAACAAAAGATGGCCAAAAAAAAATGTAAGTTCCGCAAGTATTCCCACACCCCATGATGGGAGGGCTCAGCACATGGGTGCAAAAGGCAGGGCTAAAGTATTTGCAACTACCTGCAGCTAGAAGTGCTGAGTGAATTATCCATCTCTGTCTTCCCCCAGGATCCCCAACATCACAGATGCCAGTCTTCAACCAATTCAATTTACTCCACATGATATCAAGAAATAGCTAAAGACACTGGATTCTGGAAAGGTTACAGGCTCTGATAAGATTGTGGATGAGTATGGAAGAGGTGTGCTCCAGAACTAGCTATATACCTAACCAGCCTGTACCAGCCCAGTTACAAAACTAGCATGGATTGGGTAGAGTAAGCGGTTTCTTGAAGGAAGGGGACGTTCACTTTTGTATGATGTGAGCCCTTCAAAAGATAATAGCATTAACCGACACTGACACCATACAGGTGAAATACATCTGTTATTATAAAGTGCTGTATGTAGAGCTCACACTGAACTACTGTATTGAGTAAGAATTCATGGTGCAAACATTCTTGATCACATAATTCTATTAATCAATTCTACTAATGGTTGTGAGGCACAAGCAATGTCTTAAGGGCTGTAAAGATTCACTATATTGCCACAGTTGTAACCTTCTTTCAAGGTCCGAGTGCCTGCACAAGTTGTAGAACCTGCTCATTTCACATCTTGATACGTAAAATATCCACACCATTATCTTATATGCAATGACATCTGTGGGACACATGGACTAGCCAGGACATCTCAAGACTGACAGTGCATGACCTGGTGCATAACTGCATTTTAAACCGGTGCTGGTGCATGAACTTCCAGGTGGTCATAGTAATGGTGAATACTCTGCCACTGCTGTGTGTTGTGTACTGTGGTGGCATGGAGCATAGCTAATGATTTGAACAGCGGAGAATAGTGTGAAAAGTGTGCAAGGGCTCATGAGTAGAAACCTTCCATGAAATTCCCCACAATTGACGGGTAGCCAATTTCCAGAAAAATTCTGCCCCTTTACCTTCAAACATTTCAGAATTGGAGTAATGAATATTCAGGAGCATTTTGCTTGTCTATTTAACATTGATTGTACTGTGGGTGTGCTGAATAACAATATTCATTTGGATTACACGGTTTGTCATTTCTGCCACAGCTGCACGGTTAATCTAATGGGTGTCTGCCCCAAGAGTGGCTATTGTAGAAGGTTATTCCTTGCAATTATATTTATAGTGGTTTCTACCATGTCACTCTAGCATATATGTATGATGATAAATATGCTCTTGGAGAAAATTTAAATTGCTGGCATCCAGTTTCTCTCCTGAAAGCAAGTAACTGGCATTTGATGGTGTGGTAGCTACTGTATGTATCAGTTTGCCCACCTGAATCAAATTTCAGGCAGGTTTTAATGTGGGCTTTCTCCCTTCCAGTTCTACCTACCCCTCCCTCACTTTTGATGGATTGTATTGTCTGTAACAGTCTTTGCGTGTAAGTATCCAATTGGAAACATAGGTGATTTAAAGGTGGTGGTTAATGGGTGCAAATAAAATTGCTTGGCTGATTTGGTGATGGTAAAAAAGTTTAGTTGTGTGAGATAATACTTCTGGATATAAAAAAAATCAGCTTCCAATTCCCTTAATATGTCAATGTTTACATTCAAAAAATGAGGGTCCTACCTTTGCTGTTGTATCCTAATTTAATTCTTATGAAAATATAGCCACCCGCACATCATGTGTGCCAATGTCACTTTTACTAAACACTGAGATAATTAACTGGTAATCTTTTAAAATTACCTTTCCAAAACACAATACTTTAGACTTTCTAAACACTGCTGTGGGATAACCAGGAGTAGATATGCTCTTCTAGATCCCACTGTTATCTTGCAGCCCACTGTTAAGCTATTCCTGTCCCACCAGACATTTGCCTTCCCTCTCTCTTCTATCAACTATTATCTTGTTTTGTAGACATGTGCAATGACCAGTCTATTTCCAGCTGCAGTGTAACATCCAGTTGGTGGTAATGGCTCACCCATTAAATTCTAATAAATGCCAAACTGAGTGGGTCAGATCTTCTGCCCGGAGCATTGGATGGTTACCTTGACCAGATCATTAATATTGTGCCTATAACTGCATGTTTTCCAATGTACTTGATTTCCGGGAGTTTGGATTAGGGTTAGAATTGTATTTGTTCCTGGTAGTGTTGTGCTGGTATGGCTGTAAATCCATTCTCTGCTTTAGTAGACATTTTACTCGCAAGGATTAACGCTACTCCAATTTAAAATATTTCTTAACTTTCAAAATTCAATACTCAATATATGGTTACGTATGTCAAGGATGTGATGTATAAATATTTGTTAACGGAAGTTCTAAGGAATAATTTACTCAATCTATGTTGATGGAGCTTGAAATCTTATTTTTAACATTAACAAAAACTTTCCCAGATTTTACTTTCCGTATCAGGAACTGCTTTTAATGAACTTGAAACCTAAATCCAAATGGGACAAAGTTAAGCTGTGTATTTGAAATCGTTCACCAAAGAAGTATTCAGATCAAAGCTATAGTAACTTTGTTTACATTCAATTGCAATTAAAATATTTAACTAATAAAACAGTATTATTATCATTGTTTATAAAAGCTATATTTTGGCAGCATAAAGCTTTTTTTTTACTCTAGCCCTAGCCCTATGGGGTGTGAAGAAAAATAATTATTACTGCAATCAACACGAGAAATTTGTAATCTAGGAAAATACATTTTATGATATTATTCGTGTTGCAGCAATTTTCTACTAAACGTTGTCGTGAGAAAGGAAAAATACAATTGGATATAAGTCGAAAATTGTATTTTGTTTTCAATTCACTTGACAGAATATACATATAAAATATTCATTTAAGTGCTTCACAGAACCCTAATTGTATTCTTTGTGCAGTGCCCATTGTTTTCTAAGAGGGAATCGATCATGAGTGTTAATATGTTGCATGTTTTTCTTTTGATTTGAAGGAAATTTGAATCGAGACAGAGCTGTTGTCCTTCTGTTTGTGAATTAAGAATGCAAGTGAAATTTCACTCTGTGTAACAACTGCATATATCAGATTCAAAAATTGTTATGTAGAAATAGCACAGTCCCACTAAGCCATGAAACAAGGGTTTTTTTATGTATTGAGGAAGAAGGTGTCATGAGTATTTCCTGAATACCGTGGAATTATGCAAATAACAAGCGCCCCAAAGTGTTTTAGTCAACTGCATTGTCTTGGTTTAGTCTATAATGGTTGAGATTGAATCAAATAAAAGCTCTTCTCCCATTCCTCAGTTTAAAAGCATTGTATTCAACATGATGCCAGAAGAGTCAACCGATAAATAGCATATTGGAGGAGAGACATATTTCTGAAATTCAATTTCCTGAATTAATAGAAATTTGGAAACACCTTTAAGAATGTTTTTTGGTGACAGCAAATAACTGAGGGTTCAAGATGCTACGCAGAACCAGTCTACTTGTTATTGACACATTCTGACCAACTTACAGTATCTGAAAACTTTCTGGACCTTTTCTATCCATCGAGGGGTCTCGAAATTGTGCCTTATATGCTGCCCTTCATTCAAGAAGACTAGTATTTAGATATTTCAATTTTCTTTAAGTTACTGCTGGAATGGGGTACCAAAACAATAAAATTAAAGGTAGCTTAAATATCAAATAAATAAAAGTGTATGGTTACTCTAATAAATATTATTGAATTTGTGTAATAAATCATTAATTATCTTAGTAAATGCATGACTTAAGTTATAGTTACAGCAATTGGTACTAGAAATTTGTCAGGTCTGCTAAGGTGTGATTAGGTGAATGTCTGTAAAATCTAACAATAGTTGTTTTACAATTAAAGATCTGTATATATGGCTAGAAGTGGTACTCACAGCATCTTACTCAAAACAGGTATCTCCAAGGCAAATGCAATTCGACTGCAATTAGAGCAAAGACAGGCAGATTGTTTCAGGCCTAATCAAGCCAACGTGTATCCTCAAGCCAATTCAATGATGGTCTGTTGTTCGCAACATTTGTTGTCATTGATCCCCATTAACTCTGCAGGATTATCTATAAATTCTCTACTTCCATGTACGTAGGGTTTATAATTCCAACAGCATTGTCATGTGCAATGAAATTCCTGAGCTATCCCGATGCAATGATTTTATAATCTCAATCTGCTTTTATTTGGCATCTATTATACTACATTATCTTAAATTACAATATGCTACTTTTCATGAGGGTTTTATTAACTATTTCATGTTACATTTCATATAAGCATAAAAGTTAAATTATTTAATGATTAAAACTACAAAAGTGAACAAAAATGTGTGAAAACTAATGTAAAAAAAACTCATTCTTGTTTACATTTATTTGATAAGCATAAACAAAGCGCTACACCTTAATGGAATTAAGTCATTGCCAACATAATTGTCCGAATGTTGGAATACAGAATATAAATTGATGTATTTATGGAGATAGCCATAATATATAGTCAAATTATAAGGTCATTGCAGAGAGATATAGATCATTTGGCTTTTAAAAAAAATAAAATCTCTGAAACTGGATAGTGGTCTGTGATAGTTATTCTTATTTATTTCTATATTGCTGCCCTACCTGGCAATCTCAGTGTAACCTCACTGGACCTTATTCTGCATTAGTCTTTACTGAATATTTTGGAACATTTCCATACCGAATGCTCTGCAATGTGTAGCTTCCGGTGTGATGAGGAACACACTTAGTGCAGCTGCCAGTATGGCAATCAGTCAGGGGCCTGCATTGTCACACATCAGCTGCAATTTTACCTGGGCTTTATGTGCTCCTGACCTTCGGCAATAATTTTACATATGCGTAAAGCCACTCACCCCCTTTTCCATGAATCGTGCTTAAGATTTTTGCCAGTTTTCATGAGTGGATAAAACCACTTAGGAGACTGTAACACTCCTAGTAGTTGGTTCAATGACTGATCAAAATGACCTTGTTGCATAAAAATCATTGTAATTATTATCCATGAATGTGCAGTGTTGGAGATAGAGTGAGTAGAGCCCCTTTGTTTATTCTAAATGCAACTTTTCAAAAGCTTTCAAAGCACTTTTGGGTTTTTACTCAGGCTTATTTAATGCGTACTGCGTGCATTGATAAATGTTCATGTTTCGTCTGTGCTTTTTGTTACATTATTTTTGGTCAAAATATGATTTGAAAATATACACTAAGTACAGAAGCCCAGCATGGACAGAAAACTAATTTTCAAGAGGGTAAGTCAATGCTTTACATGTTTTTTTTTCTTAATTCATCCGTAAGTTGTTCAAAATACACGCTGTTCTTTCATTTGGAAAATTTCACTCAAAAATCTTTGGTCTGTCATAACTACCTTTGTTTGACTGCATTAATCAGTCATGTTTCCTTCTTTCATTTTATAATCCACAATGGTTTATTGAAACAGAAAATAACAAGTGAAAAGGCTACGCTGAGTATCAAAATGTCAGGTTTGTACTTACAGTTGTATGTACGTCGACAGGGTCAAGAGCCTCAATTATTTGTATATGTACACAGCAGTATTACATGAAAGGTTATGTCACCTCCAGCTATTTGCCAGCAGATTTAAACAGGACCAATATTCAGCTGCACAGTCAGCCACTGACATGGAACTTAGACTTTCTTCAAACATGAACTAGGATGTCAAGGTTTGAAATGAGAATTATATGATTGAAAGGTGTGGCTTAGGGCTAGCCTATACGTTTCAGTAAAGGTCTGTTTTGAATTATTTTCAAGACTTGACCCCATTAATAGAGTTGTCGGATAGAATCATCCTAAAGAATACCAATACCATTGCTCTCTAATTACAAATCCATGTGGTAAGGGAAATGTTGGCTTCAATCAAACAATACAAGCGCCCTTTTCTGAAAAGTTATTTCCCTGTTTATTTTTTAAAAGAATCATAAGGGAATCAAAATGCAAATTTACTCACATAAATTCCAAGCATCTACATTTGTGGTGCTGTGGATGATAAAAACCACTAATAGCTTCCATTAATTATACATTTTATTTACGCCCGAACAAGGGAAATTAAAATTGTTCCTTCAGAAATGAAAGTCAGAGGGTTTCCATGCTGCCTTCAGATTACATTTCAATTGATGTGCGATGCAATAGACTTGTTCGAAAATGCCAAACTGCATTCAGAAGGGGCAGGCTGAGGGGCAGCGAAACCTTTGCACCATGGCAGTGATTGCCAGCACTACTGAGCTCAATGAAGCAGTACATTTACATGAGCATGCCAGGAAGCTGTGATATAATTTCCCAATTGTACATTTTCTAGTCATGGTGTTGGTCTTGGTTCACCAACATAAGTGAATCCGAATCAGAGTTCTTTGAAATAAAGTGGTACATGAAATGCACAGCATTTGAAAAGGAAAGATCAGTTCACCTTATTGTTGCAGATCTTCATACCAAGATAAATAAACTCCACCGAAGTTAATGTTTGGTGTTTTTCTTTGAACTCATTGTGGAAAGTGAACCTTTACTTTCTCCAGATTTCAGGCATCCATGGGTTTCTTCAGGGAATGGTTATTTGAAAATTGCCAAACCATATTTAGAAGTAAAGACCGCAATGTATATTTCTGTGGAGACCTATCTAAATTCAACATTATTGTGGTAGTTGTAAAGTCACCAAATTTCAATTTAATTACATTCAATAACCTGGATTCAAACTCATTCCGGAGAAATATAAATATTTCTTCTTATTGAAATCATAAAGGCAATCACAATGCTTAGCTATGAATTAAAGGGTATAATTAGAAGGGCTAATGATAGATAAGGGAAGAATCTCAAGAGATGTTATTGATCCATTGGTGTTGAAATTGAATTATGGTCTCAGTGCTGGGTGTTCTGTCTGAACTCTGACTCATACCAGTTTTAATGCAAAATCATATTAAAACATATCTACATATCAATTCTAAAACCCAGACAATTTTGACCATGTCCCAATATGGATATTGCAATGCGGCATTCAGTCGACTAAATTGCGTTGATTTACAGCTTTTCATATAACCTTAAAAATTGTATGTTGAAGAACCACTGCAGGAGAACTTTCTGTTTCTCTAGATCCACCTGCACAAATCCCTGCTATCCCTCGTCATCATTATAATGATTACAATAAAAGATAAATGACAGGCCTGGCCATGTTTCCTTTTGTGGTGCCATGATGGCACCTCAATGTCAATGAATTACATTTTCCAAAACAAAAACACAGACCTTCACAAAGAAGACATTCAGTACATACTGTGCTTTTGAAAGGTACTATTCGCATGTTTATTGGTTAATTTTTGACAGAATATAAATGATGTACAGCTACTTGGCATTTCAGTTGAAAAATGAGTTTCTGCTTCACCTGTCAGGAGCTCAGTTCTTATCAAATGCAGAATGGAAGAAAAATCTTTAAAATCTGAATTTGATGATCATGTTAACCTCATTCACTAATTCTGTACACATAGCTTAGCGTTACATGTTGCCAGCATTCATAGAAGGTAATGTCCTGCGCACCATAACAACAGGTTTTGTTTCAAAAGGGAGGAGGAACACTGGGTACTCAGTCACAGTTTCTTGTTCAGTGAGAGGTGGAGGAAATGTATTAAACAACCTTGACTGATTAAACATATTGAATGAATTCAGATTAAATTATCACAGCTTCTATAAATTACAAATAATTTAAATTATTCTCATACTATTAACAGAGGAATTGCAAGCTGCCTTTACGCTACGACAATTACTCAAGTTAAAATGTTGCAAATTAACTCTTTCACATTCCGGCTCCATTTACGCAGATGTGTCAAAATGGTCTGATTTGCCTTGCCATGTGGAATGAACCTTTTTATTGCATTATTAGGTTTAAACATCCATGTACGTATGTCCCAACACGTAATAGATTTTTTCTTTAAAAAAGAGAACATCTCTTGTTGAACTAATTCAATTTAATCAAATCCTGAAAACAATCTCAACATTATATAAATGGATGGGTAGGGAAGATTTTTTTTTCTCTAGAAAATTCCAAGCAAATAATTGAACCATTGAGAAAATGGTCGCTTATCTTCAGTTATCTGTGGCCAGTTGTTATTCAACATCTCAAAAACACTTTTGCTTCAGGATATTGTTGTATAATTAAAAAATTATACAGATGACATAACATCGTAAAATTTGCAAATTATTCAATTAAATTTGAATAAATAGGAACACGTAATGCACTGGGAAGAAAGCTATTTGCTAGCAGTTCAGTAATGACAGAATTTGTGCATCAAACTGTATATTGTCAACAATTACAGTCTGGAATTCTTGATCTGCTACAGAATAACTGCAGTCTTTAATATAGGTAAATCTCTAGGCAGTAATTATAACACTGCTATGATTTTAGAGCCAATATTCTGTTTGTAGAATCTAGACTCAACATAGAACTGCTGGGTGGATAATAGCTGTTTTGAATGCACATATGTTGACATATATATTGGCAGTGTGTGACCTTACAAGAACAATTCAAGATAGCAGCTAAACCTTACAACCAATCTCCAGACCCGAGTTGAGCTTGCAACATCATTGGGAGAAATGTTGATGGTTCACAAAGCAACTGTGATGAGTCATCCCACAATTAAAACAATTTGGTACAGTTCGTTTTTCACATGAGGCTAACTGTCTGTCTTCCATGATTGTATGAGTCTCCACTCTTTGGAGCCACCCATCAGTGTTGCATGAAAATGTCAACACTCTGGTTCCATCATTTTCCTTATTGTAGATATGAAATCATAAATTAACTTGTCATTGCTCGACTGTAGAAACAAAACCAGACTGTTGTGAATACAGCATTCAATGAAGGAGCAACTGGGACTCAGAGCCACCCTGAATTTGAAGCTAAAACTGAAGATACCCTGACCTAAGTGCAACTTTGAATGTCCATGTGAAATGTGAGCAGTTAGCATCTAAGCACCTCTTTCAGAAGTATCAGTAACACAAAATGCTGTATTTTTCCTTCAATATAAATATGGATGCTGTGAATATCTGAAAATTAACTTACATGAAGTCTGTAACCTTGGTACTCTGAGTGGTGAGAAGGTGGAACATACCATCACATAGAGTAATTGATGTAATTAGCATTGTTGTATTCAAGAGAAAACCAGATAATTACTTGGGGGAGAGAAGAATACAGGACTCTGCTGAGACAAAGTTAGATGAAGTAACTAGAGTGGGGCAGTAGAGCATAACATACACCTATTTCTGCACCAAACAATGAAGTAATTGTCCATTTAGATTATAATTCTGGCCTTCACAAGTTATCCTGAATTTTAGTGGTCTGCACTGGTCTTTTTTTAAAGCTATTGTTTGGCTTTTACTCATTTAAGATCAACATGTATGCTCAAAGCAGCAACAGAAATCTTTACATGTCACATCCCCTCTTGCATTTTAAAATCAGTCACTGTGTTTTTAACCTTGCTTTGGTCCAAGCACATTTTTCAAACTGATTGGCACAATTAGACGTTCTTCTTTTTTTTATTGACATGATCTTGGCAGAATTATATGGGCTCACTCAGTTAACTCGAAATCCTAGGGGCTAAGGAAGTGGCATTGGAAAATTCTTAAATGGGAGGGAGTTAAGATATATGCCTGAATATCTGAACACTGATTTCAATAACCTCATGCAATTATTCTGTCTGCTTATGCCTGCTCCTGATTATCATGGGTATGTATCTCTGCTTTCACTCTTAGACTCTCGCAGAATTCATCTCCAAGCATTTCTTTCAATTCTTTTATTTTTTGGATGCCTACCCCTAACGTATCTGTAGTTCTCGATCTGATGACACTCCAATATTGGTGTATTCTCAGCGTTAACACACTCAATGGAGCAAGAGGCACTTTGACACCATATCAAATGTTTACTTGACATTCTTTAGTGACGTCTTTTTGCTAAAGACCACTTCAATTGAAGGTCATAAAATTATATTAAAAAATACTCAAATAGAATTTTAGTGTCAAAGGAAAATGAAATGTAACCAGTTGACGAAACAGAAACACAGTGGTGTACTTTATTTGAAATATTGAAGGGTCACATCCCCTCAATCCTAGGAGCCAGCTCAATAGGATTCAGTCTCTGTTGTGGTGCATTACCTCTGCCAAATCAGACTTCAGTTTTCAGATTTGTAACAGTACCTGGTGGATGATCTTCCCTCAGTAAGACAAAGGAACTCATTGTGGTGCAGAGCTTACAACGTTCACTAGCTGCTTGAAATGAAGATATTTTCAGATTTGCTGATGATTCCTATTCTAAAAGCAGCCAGTCATTTTGAGGATACTACAATAGCACTTATAAGATTTTTAACCAAAATGAAAAATGCATGCTGTAACGCTATTACAATGAATATCCAATAAACATGATCTATTAATGTGAGTATTTCTAAATACTAAAGTCAGTAGAAAGACTGTCTCCATTTAGTAATATGGTATGCTAAGTTTTCAATGACATAAGGCATATTATAACAATGTCACATATCTAATGACCCTGCAACTCAATTTTTGCCTTAACCCAAGGGAAGGAAGAAATACCACTACGTTTCTTTGAAGGAAGAAAACTACATTTGCTCTAAAATGTCCCTAAAAGCAGAAAGTAAATTGCCAATAAAGACGAAGTAATTATATCAGCACATATCATAAGGCATTTCTCTGAAGCGATCAAGCTGTCTTTATCTTCCAACTCTGAATGTCACTACCCGAGATTTGGAAATGTTGGAGACTACAACTCACTCATTTTATGCCTGCAGTGTTACTGTTATACTGAGGGAATTGCCACTGGTATAAAAGCTTTTTTTAAGTGTGTTACAGCATCATTTTGTCTACATCTACTACATTCATTTTGTCTGTAAGTACCATTGTAGGATATGAAGGACACACATAAGAGTACTGCGGCTTGACAGGTGTTCACAAGTGGCTGCTTAACTTGAAATATTTTTGTACTCGTACTGAAAATTTTATACCTTATACTTCCTGGGAAATGGAATATTTGACATTTAAATGGTTTTAACAGTATAAATGTTTTGATGTGATAAAACATTTAAGAACTGGTTACCAATTGCATAAAATGAATAGGCTTAGACCTTTCTCTCTGTTGCCTTATTATTTCAGATTGTAAATTTATAATTCACAATTTAACCAAAGTAATTAAGATTTTAAGACAATTATCATGCCTACATTTGTGATGGGGTGTTACTTCAGTGATAGTATTTTTGTCTATGTTCACAACCACTCTGATAAATTCTCATCTTCATCGCCTGGCAGTGATAGCCATCTATCCACTGTAGAACCCAACCCACTGATCTCAGGAGGGGAGGTGTTTCTGCTGGATGCACTGCCTTTAAAGTACTAAACAAATCTCTACAATCAATGTGTTATAAAACTCAGTTTAAATTAAAGCCAAAAGGATACAAATCTTACTTCTTGTATCCAGAGGCAGAGGGGCTATTGGCACAGGAAAAGGGACAGAGATAGGTCATATTGCCTTCAGGTAGTAGCAAGATGCAGTAGGGCCTATTCAAAGAACATTAATACCCACATCATTACTTTCAGTATGTGTATTCATCACCAGGAGGCCCTCATTCAACCTGATTTAGACAATATACAAGCTGGAGGAACAGCATCTCTTTTTCTTCTTGGGGATCATTCAGGGGTCAATAATGAGTTCAATAATTTTAGAACCTGAATAACTTCTTCAATATCCTTTACCCTTTTGCGCACCCCAGGCTCTGACATGACATGGGCTGCTTTCAGCACAGCCAATCCATTTTCACCTACTTATGGTCCCCACTATCGGGTTTTCTCCTTCCTTGGCTGGCTATTATCCATCCCGTTGTCTGCCTATCTTTCTCTCTCTCTAGGTCTATCACATTCGCTTTCTCCTCCCCTTAACCCCCCAACCCCAGACATCAGTGTATACACCACCTTTTCCCAGCTACTATCAATTCGGAAGAAGGGTCACTGGACTTAAAATATTAACTGTTTTCACTCCACAAATGCGGCCAAACTTGCTGAGTTTCTCCTTTTCTGCTTTTCTGCTTTTTCTGCTTTTGTTTTAGATCTTCAGCCTTCGTACTTCTGTGTTTTATTTGAATTAGCAGGGGCTTTTCTACCTCTGATCCTCTGATTCCCTGCATTATACCTCACCACAGTGTTCTCTTACCTCAGAAAACCAAATACTTCTCCACTTGTACCATGTGATCCTCCACCGATCACAAGATTACACAGATTCAAATCTTCCCAATTTAACCAAATACTAATTCTTGCTGCTGTCTTTGAAACTGGCACTAACAACATTCTATTTTCACCCATTAGCAACGGCTGAGTACTTTATTGCTCTGTTGGCTGCCTTAGACTTTGCACTGGAACCATTTTACCATATGTATTGACTTCCCATTCTGTTCACCCAACCTGCCACTCTTCCCTCTCAATACACGCACTATAAGAAGCTACCTGTAAGTTTCTCCAGATCTACGACTCCCCTCTAAATTCTTCCAAGTCAAGCCTCTTGCATGCCTTCTTTTAATCCATTCACCCTTGCTGGCTTAACCTTCAAATTCATAGGTGGTAAGTCCGCTCAAAATCTCACCAAGTCTCTTTCCTCATTTAAAAAACTCCTGAAAACTGCATTACATGACCAATAGAAATTACATCATCATAGAAACATGGGCTAGTATCTTACTGAGGTTGAGTGATGTGAACTATGGCAAGATGCTCAGCATGGGCCAGCTCAACATTGAGATCATCTCAAGAAGCAAGATGAGATTCTCACTAGGCAGCAGAGAATTCCCATTGACACTCATTGTTGTTTGTTAAACACCTTGTTAACAGCCTAGTTCACTACATAGATACTTGGTTTATGATCATGCCAAATTTGGTAAACAATCCTTGCCATCAAGAAAACTCAATATAGACACCAGAGCCCCTTCACAGTAGGTAAAGTTCATTCTTATACTCAGTGTTCTGACCAATGAAAGCAAGTGTGCCAAATGCCTTCCTCACTTACCCTGTCTACTTGCGACTCCAATTTTAAGGAACTATGAACATACAACCTTAGGCCTCTTTGTTTGGCAACACTACGCAGGACTGTACCATTTACTGTATAAGTTCTGCCCTGGTTTTCCTTACCAAAAATGCAATACCTCACATTTATCAAAATTGAACTCCATCTGCCACTCCTTGGTTCATTGGCCCGTCTATTCAAAGTCTCGTTGCACTCTGAGATGACCTTCTTCACTGTCCACTACACCACTGATTTTGGCATCATCTGTAAACTTACTAACGATGCCTCCTACAGTCACATCCAAATGATTTATATAATTGACAAAAAATAGTGGACCCAGTGTCATCCTAGCGGCACACCACTGTCCAGTCCAGAAAACCAAACCTCCACCACCACCCTCAGTCTCCTCCCTTTAAGCCAGTTTTGCATCCAATTGGCTAGCTCCCCGGATCCCACATGATCTAACCTTACTGACCAGTCTACCATGCAGGACATGCCAAACACTTTGCTGTAAATCCATATAAACAATGTCTACAGCTCTGCCTTCATCAATCTTTGTTGTCAGCTTTTCAAAAAACTCAGCCAAGTTAGTGAGACACAATTTCCCATGGACAAAGCCATGTTTAGTGTCTCTAACCTGTCCTTGCCTTTCCAAATGCATGTAAATCCTGTCTGTTAGAATTCCCTCTAACAACTTGCCCAGCATTGATGTCAGGCTCCCTGGCTTTCCCTTAGCACTTTTCTTAAATAATGACACAACATTGGCCAAACTTCAGCCTTCCTGCACCTCACCTGCAGCTGTCAATGATACAAGGCCCTGCCTTCTCCTCCCTAGCTTCCTACAAAGTTCTAGGAAACATCTGATCAGGTGTTAGGGATTTATCTACCTTTGTATATTTTAAGAACTCCAGCACCTCCTCTTCTATAATATGAAGACTTTTCAAGACATTAGATTATATTTCCCCAAGTACCCCAGCTTCCATGTCCTCCTCCACAGTAAATACTGTTGTGAAATACTAATTTAGTATCTTATCCATCTCCTGTGGTTCCACACATAGATGGTCTTGTTGATCTTTAAGGGGCCTATTTTCTCCCTAGTTATTCTTTTACTCCTAATATATTTATTAAATCTCTTTGGATTCGCCTCAACTTTATTTGCCAATGCTATCAAATGTCCTATTTGACCTTCTGATTTCCCTCATAAGTATACTGCTACTGCCCTTATACTCATCTAGACATTCACTTGATCCCAACTATCTGTAACTGATATATGCCTCCTTCTTTTTCTTGACCACAGCCTCAACTCCCCTGGTATCCAGTATTCCCTACATCTACCAGCCATGCCCTTCGCCAACAGGAGCATAATATTTCTGAGCTCTTGTTATCTCATTTTTAAAGGCCTCCCATTTCTAAATTGTCCCTTTAATTGTGAATGGCCTCCCCCAATCAACTTTTGAAAGTTGCTGTCTAATACCTGCCTTCCTCCAATTCAGAACTTTAACTTTTTGATCAGGTCTATGCTTTTCCATAACTATTTTAAAACTATTAGAATTATGATCACTTGCCCCAAAGTCCTCCTCCACTGATATCTCTCCAACTAGCCCTGCCTTATTTGCAAGCAGAATATCGAATATTGCTCCTTCTGTAGCAGGTACATCCACAGATTGAAGAAGAAACTTTTCTGGTACACACGGAACAAATTCCTCATAACCCAATTCCTCATGGCCCGAACACAATGACAATCCCAGTCTATGTTTGGAAATGTAAAATCCCCTACCTTATACAGGTCATTGCTATCCCTGAAAAGATCCCAATGGTCCAAAAATGTGAATACTTTCCCCTTGCATCAGCTCCTCAGCCACACATTCATTCACATTCTCCTCCAATTCCTACTCTCACTCGCACATGGCACTGCTAGTGGTCAAATATTACTACCCTCAGGGACCTATTTTTTAACCTCCTGCCCAGTTTCCTACATTCTCTCTGCAGACCTCATCCCTTTCCCCATTGATATCGTTGGTCCTGACATGCACAACGACCTTCAGCTGGTCACTCTCGCCCTTCAGAATGTTCTGCACCCTCTCTGAGACATCCTTGACACTGGCATCGGGGAGGCAAGACACCATCCTGATCTCTTACCGATGGCCACAGAAACATCTGTCTGTGCTCCAGACTAAAGAGTGCCCTGTTACAAAAGTGTGAGGCCTTGTGAATTTTCTGATACTATTAAGCCAAGCTTGCTTTGTTAACTATCCACCCTGCCCATATATCTGCCGTCATGTCCAATGCTTGCCTGATTCTCCTTCTCGCCACTGCCCTGATTTTCCATGATGCCCGGTATCCTTGGTGTTGTGACATATTTAAAAGACTGCAGTGCACCCAGATAAGCATCATCTATCTGGATCCAGCCTACACTGTAACTGACGTATGCCCCAGTAATACTTGATAATGTGAAATTGACACCACAATTTTCCACCAGGGACTTTGGGATCCTGGTGGATGGGGTGGTGGTGAAGAAGGTTGGCCTCTATTTCCCTGGACAGGCAGAGGAAGCCACAACACTATCTAGTCTGAAGCTGTAGGCCAGGTTAATGCAGTCTCCACACTCTGAAGGCATGAGCAGCAATGCAGGAAGAAGGTCTCTGTCTTTCTTCACTCTGATTGGGTAAGTGCCACTACCTACTCTCTGCTGCCTCATTCTCACTCTGTCTCTGCTGCTGATGCACCAACCTCACACCAAGCTCATGCGCTGCCACTCTCACTGTTGCATGTAACATCTTCCCTTCCTCTTCCTCATCCACTCAATCCCATCACTTTACTAACCCTGCTTGACCTCTGTGCCGCACTCAATCACTAAGGTCACCTCACCAAAGTTACTGCACCTGCACCAACACCTTCCCACCCAGTTTCACTGCACTCAGTCCCTCATTGAGAAACCTGCCCACAAAAGGGCTGAAAGAGGTGCCGTGCCAGACATTAGGTTCCTCCCACTATGGGAAGGGCCTTGAAAGAGAAAACACCCAATAGTTCTTGTGGGGATATCGAGATTTCCTGCTAATCAGTAAATATTTGCCTCACATTAACCCACTATCAACGTTGTTCATTGCACATCATTTCTAAACTTTGGCTGCAACACCACTCTCCTTGTCATGCAGGTGCCAACGAATATTCACAATGTCATTTGGCAGGTAGGCAGCACCACAGGAAATGACACCTCCGAGGAGTAGATTTGAGAGCCGTCCAAGGGAGAAACAATATCATTGCCTACTGCATCATCCATTAGCTCAGATGCTGACACCTATGCGGGAATGATAGATTGAATACAGCTGAGGAGCACCAGTTAGTGAGATCTTCATATTAATATCTCTGCAGCTGGCAAAGGGAGAAATGGCACAAGTCACTGGCACTGACCAGGCACCAGACCAGTACAGGAAAGGACTCTATGGTGTGGACAATCAGGGACTTTGTGCACATGGCACAGAACCACCAGGCAGGGATGGCTCTCATAGCTCCGGAGCTGTAGGACAGCAGCAATATCATGGAGGCGCTGCTACTTCAGACATTCAACTATCTGGCTGCCTCCGTAGACACATTGGTGACCGCCATGGGGGTCCAGGAGTCTCAGAGTCTGCACACACTTGTAAAAAGTCCAGCACTTTATTGTTCTAGTCATTAGTCTTCAGTGCAGATGCCAAGGGGACATGAGACCCTTGACCATATTCCAGGTGCCTTTTCCTCTTGAGGAGACATTACCAGTAGGCATACAGCCAGAGGAGGAAACAAACAGAGGCCCCTGAGAAGCCTCCTTGCAGGACACTCCAGCGGGGACAGGGCCTTCCAACTCCACCCTGCTTGTGACCCTCAGATCTGTGGGAATTCAAAGCAAGGAGGGTATACTTCCCCAGCTGAGAACCTGGGACTGCGCTGAAATGTCATGGGAAGAAAAGGAAAAAGAAAACCTGTGGAGGAACCGGTGACATTGTACTGTATATTAATGCTCACGCTTGTGAACATATTTACACTGTTCCAGATAATGTGCTTGCTGCGAGCTGCTACTTTAACTATCATACAATGAAGCCTGCCATCCTGTTCCACACATGAGACCATGGAGAAATATCTGACTTGACAAGCTGCTGTCTATGTAACAACTGGATGGGCATGCATTGGTGCTGCATCACACACCTCCGTGGCAAAGCTGTTGGTCTAGTTTGAAATGGTCAGCAACGTTTGGAGCAGGGTAGGACATTGCACACAGTGAACCTATGCAGGTAGTGCCTTATACAGACTTCAGTCAGGAGTGCTCCTGTTAGACATTGAGACATTACTGTCTGCTTGCAGCATGTGCACTGTGTTTACCACAGTGTGTGTACCTCTTGCACACGGTGTTGGTAACAGATAGGGGTTGCAGTGTGCCATTTAGCAAGGTGTCCTCCTCTTGGCTGTGCAATGCTGACTAGTATGCCAGGCCCGGCCCTGTGACTGCACTAAGAGACAAGTCAAGGGTGTGCTGAGTGAGCTGCAGCCTGCTTTGGTCTGAGTTGACTGTGCTGCTCTGTGCTCCAAGCATCCTTCCAGCAGCATTTCAATACCCATTGTCACTGCATCCTGAAATGCAATGATGAAGTGCTCAAACATTCTGTAAGTGGATCATAGAGGTGCCATGAGGGTTCTAAGCTGCAGCTGTCGGAAGCCAGCATTCATGGATATGGTTTGTGCATGGCCATTGCCCATGAAGGGTGGCACAGTGGATAGCACCGCTGCCTGACAGTGCCAGGGGCCCAGGTTCGATTCCAGCCTCATGTGACTGTCTTTGTGGACTTTTCACATTGTCCCTGCATCTGCATTTCCTCTGGGTGCTCTGGTTTCCTCCTAAAGTCCAACGATGTGCAGATCAGGTGGGTTGTCCATGCTGGGATACTCTTCAGAGAGTTGGTGTGGACTTGTTGGGCCAAATGGCCTGTCTCCACACAGTAGGGATTCTATAATTCTATTCTATGATGAAGTGCACCCTGAGACTTTAAAGATTGGAACTCCACCTTGATAACAAGAGGAACGAGTGGTGAGCTGAAATCTCCAGGTATTCGCTCTGACTCACTTGCTGCGAAACTTCAGCGTTGAGTTTGCTCACAGCAGGTGGTAGGAGAGAAAGCTGAACATTAATGAGGTGAGATGTGCACTTAATGAACCTGATAACAGCAATAATCGCCCTTAATAGGTATTGCATCAGTGCCCAGTGAGAATCTCATCATGGTACCTGGAATGTTGATTGAAAATGCTGTTAGTTGCTCGTGAGGTTATGAAAGACCTTGCTGGACTTATCCCATGATTCCCCCAGATTTCTCACCATTGTCAATATCGTTCAGGCTCCTTTTAGATTCTGCCCATTAACTCTGTTTCACTCTTTGTTGATGCTGCCAGGCATGTTGAGTTTCAAGCACTTTCTGGTTTTCGGGCAAAGTTCTAGCTTGACTCTCATTGAGATAGGGGAGGCAATTAAGTGGCATCTTTAGGTGGTGGGGAGAGTTAGGCTGAGTAAAGGAAAGTTGGCAATGGGGAACACAGGTCAGTAGAGACACTACCAATTATTTTGTATTTTTTTCTCACTCATTCTGGCATTGGGTCAGCTTGCCATTTCATTATGCTGCCAATTGTTTTGTTTCTGGTTAGCCAGAGCAAGCTTTACTGACCTTTACTCATTCCCTTTCTCTAGATATGTGTGATCCTTCCTCTTTCTTTTCCTCATCAATTACCCCAGCTTGTTCCTCCTTCCACTAGACTTTTTTCTGTCAATGTTGGTCCTGCAGAATGTGGAGCATGATGACAAATCCGAGTTTATCTCCAGAGGTGTACTGCCAAGCTCTTCCAGAATGGTTGAAGCAACAGAAATGTTGTTTGAAGACACTGGCTATCTGTTCTTAGTACTGCATCTGTATCAGGGACCTAGCTGAGATTAATGAGCTTTGTCAAAAGGGGAGAGCCCTTATCACCCAACAGGAAGCTTGTGACCCGATGACACAGTTGGAATAAAGGTAGTACAGAGGACTAAGGCATGATGAATGAGTCATACTATTGCCAGGAAGCTATGTTTGCTGTGATATCATTCACTGAAGATGTTCACACACTAACTGCATCTCGAGGGAATGGAATGCAGTCCTATTGACAGAGGTATCAGGTTGATGATCGAAAGCATGCAAGATAATGTAGATGTAGTCAAGGTATCTTGAAGCATAGGTAAGGCAGTAGATGCAAGTGTTCTTTCTTGTGTTCAGTGACCTTTCTGCTAAGAGATTGGACCAGGAACAATAAGATATTGTTGATGTCACCGGCTGTGGTCTGAAAGGAAACTTTGACACAAACGTTAAGGGCCAGGGTGATCTTGAAAGCCAGTGGCTATGTTACACATGCTTGTATGTGTGTCATGGCTGCTAATATAGTGCTGAACAACTTTGTCAAATGGCATGAACTGCACCTGAGTCAGTGCTCCTCAATGCAATTCAGGAGAGTTACTCCTTAAAGACCTGGCTGTGACCCCTTGCAGGGTCCTACTCCTCCCTCTTTTATGAATTGCTCCTGTTGTCTCCTGCCTTCCTTGCTGTTAACCTTCCTCAACTTCTCGATTCAAGACAACCCTCCTAGAAAATCAATAGCTGCAGAATGAGGGCTAGGGTTCCTTCTATGAGGAATTCAAGGTTGCACGCACATTCAAGACTCAGGCTGACTTTTAATCAGCAAGGGAATCAAGGGTCATGGGGAGAAATGAAGCTGAGCAGACCAGATGGGCCAAATGAACTACTTCTGCTCCTACACCTTCGGGTCTGAGGGAGACAATTTGAATGTTAGACTTGGGGGAAAAGCACACAAAGTTGCACCCATTTTAATATTATCAAATATATGCCTGAGTACCTTCCCAATTTTCTTCAAATTCCCCAAAATTAGAATCAGCACAAATCAGCAAAATCAGTGCACACAATTGGGACCCAAGGGAATGCTGATACTACAGCAGTATATTGTTTTCTTTGAGTTTCAATTTGTAAGTTTTAACTCATTCATTCATGGCAAGTGTAAACTACACTGTCTTCCAATGCAATTTTCTGAAACTACCCAAATCTCTTTTTTTTATTTGAAAAAATATACTTTATTCATAAGATGTACAAAAAATAAAACATTTATTCACCCACCCAGTCATGCAAGCCGCTCCGGGTTACTCAGGGGGTACGTACACCAACTAAAAGGAAAAAAACAAAACAAAGAAGGAAAAAAAAGCAAAGAAAATACCCCGGCCGTCGTCTCCCCGCACAGTCCCAGTTGGCCCCCTAACCAGTTGGGGAAGGCGCCAGCTGGGCCCAGTTACCAGATAGGGCTCTTTTTTCTATTCTGGACGAGGGGTTTCATACGGTGGTCTTACCCCACCGCGCCTTGGCGGCAGTTGCCCCAAGCTTTAGCGCGTCACTCAGCACATAGTCCTGGACCTTGGAGTGCGCCAGTCTGCAATATTCAGTCGGGGTCAGTTCTTTCAGCTGGAAGACCAGCAAGTTGCGGGCAGACCAAAGAGCGTCTTTCACCGCATTGATGGTCCTCCAGGTGCAGTTGATGTTGGTCTCGGTGTGCGTCCTGTGAAACTACCCAAATCAACGTGAAAAATCAAAGAGGTTTGAGCACAAATTATCTCAGCACAAAGTGACTTTGTTCAATTTGTACCATTGGTTTTGAAATCATTGGAGTTGAAATTAGCCCCACCCACAATATTGGTCAAATTTCCTCAGATTAATAACGATTGTGATTTTCTGCTTATTTGGCCATTCTGTGGGTCACATGTCAGCCAGACCAGATAATGATATCAGATTTCCAAATCTAAAAGTTAATATTGAACCAGATGGGCTTTCACAGTAATTAACAATGGTTAAAAGTTTACAATTTGGCTTGTCCTTTTAATTCCAGAATTCAAATCTCATGGAATCATGGGATTCAAACCTATATTCTGACAGCATTATGCCTGCAGCTCTAGGTTACTATTGCAGTAACATTACCACTACGCCATCATATCCCCTGAACAATGTTACCCTTTAATTAAAGTCACAGGAACACCCTTCCTGCCAGTAGGTGCCAAGAGTTACTTTTGAGTTACAAGATGTGGGAGTCACTGGCAAAACCAGCATTTTTCTCTTTGTAATTGTCTTTGAGAAGCTGCAACTGATCTGCCTTGGTCACATGGTAGACCATTTAAAAGCAAATCCACCAATATAAAGTTTAGATTGGCTAACACAACAAATTTCCTTCCCTAATTGGCATTAGTAAACAAGTTGGGATTGTTTCCAATTTGGTAATTTCATACTCACTGTTATTAATACTATCTTTCAATTCCAGATTTAATGTATAAACTGAATCCAATTTACAAACCTCTATAATGGGATTTGAACTCGTCTATCCAGATCAGTCTAGGCCATTGATAAAATAACCACCATATTACCACTCCCAGATCACATGGCAAGACCACATCTCTGGTAGACCAATGTCAGGAAAATGCTATAACACATATAGGATTGTAATTTGAAAACTTTATTCATTATGATCAATACTTTTGCTTAATGCCATGAGTATCCATGAAATAGCATGATTCAAAATGGTTTGTAGTAACTTTCTACTGTGTGATGTATGTGCACACTGCTGCATGGCACATTGGATGCTTAGCAAGCATTTTGTACCTTTGTATGTCCTGAGCATGATTGTTTCAGCATTCATTAGAAATATGATGGAGCTGAACATTTAGCCCTTCACAAAACCTCACTGATGGCAACTGAAGCTGGAAGGTGGGAAAGAGTGGGGCTAGTTTAATAAACAGAACAGGTGAAAGCACAAATTCTTCTGCTAATCATTGAGCACTGCTGGAAAGAAAATAAATTTGGCTGAATTTTACAAAAAGAAATCAGCTCCTTAAGGATCAATTTTACGGATTTCGTTGAGGTTTCTCTTTGTGAATGGTGGCAAGTTATCTCACACAATTATCCGCTGCTCACCTCATTATATGTGCACCAGGTCCCTCTGGTACTGCTTCACACCATCACACATTCAACAGAAGGATATATTTGCGATGACAGCACCATATTTAAATCCCAGCTGTGGACCAGTTCAACTGCCCGCAAACCCAGGAGCTACCATTCTCGGCATGTTGCTGCCTCATTCTAAAGGACATGGCTGAGAAAAGGAAGTTGGGACTTCGCTTCACTGACATGGACCTGGAGATCCTGGTGGATGGGGTAGATGAGAGGATGACTGTCCTCATTTATCAAGTCCACCAGGCGAGGCCATGGTACCAGGCCCTTCCAGCCTGATCTGAAGTTCACCTATTTCTGTGAGATATCCATAATCCAGGGGAATACCCATCAATGCAGCAAGATGATACATGACTTCTAAGCTCCTTGAGGTTAAGCGTCACCAATGTGTCTCTGCTACCTCAAACTCACTTTAATTATGTTACAAGAAAGATATTATTAAGCTGGAGAGTGTTCAGTTGGGACAGGATGTTGCCGGGTATGGAAGGCTTGAGTTATGAAGAAAGGCTGGATTGGCTGGGACTTTTTTCACTGGAGCATAGGAGTTTAAGAGGGCAACCTTATAGAAGTTTATAAAATAATGAGGGGTATACTTAAGGTTAATGGTAGTTGCCTTTTCCTTAGTTTGGAAGACTTCAAGACCAGAGGGCGCATTATAAGGTGAGAGGAGAGAGATTTAAAAACGACACAACGGGCAAATTTTTTTTATACAGAGGGTGGTTCGTGTGTGGAATGAACTTCCTCAGGAAGTGGTGGATCTGTATACATTTACAACATTTAAAAAAACATAGATATATACACGATTAGGAAAGGTTTGGAGGGATATAGGCCTGAAGCAGGCATGTGGGACTTGTATAGTTTAGGATTATTTTCGGCATGGACTGGTTGGACCAAAAGATCTGTTTCCATGTTGTATGACTGAGACCCTATGTTAATGCAGCCACCTCCCTCCAAGGCTCATGTTCTACCATTTTCACAATTGCATGCAGCATCTTTTCTCAGTCACTCTTGTACAGCTCACCCCCACCAAATGCTTCATCTTTATTCAGTCAGAACACCTCACCACCTTTACTCTACCTAGGCCAGCACGAACAGTTGTGCCAGCCACTTTTATCTCACTCCGGGGAGGTGATGGCATGAGCGGTATAATTGCTGCACTATTAATTCAGAGACTCAGGTAATGTTCTAGGAACCTGGATTCTAATCCTGCCATTGCAGGTGGTTGAATTTGAAATGGGAAAAAAAAGTAATCCTGGAATTAAGAATCTAATGATGGCCATGAAACCATTGTTGATTGTTTTAAAAACTTGTCTAGTTTACTAATGTCCTTTAGGGAAGGAAACTTCTGTACTTTCCTGGTGTGGTTTACGTGTGACTGCTGACCCATAACAAAGCGACTGACTCTTAATTGCACTGTGGGGCAATTAGGGATGGACAAAAAGTGCTGACACAGCCAGCGACACCCACATCTTATGAATGAATAATTTAAAAAACCCTCTTTGCCTCTTTCTGGGGAAAACAGACCACAAAAGGGGAGAAAGAGCCAAGACAACTGGTGGTTGTCTGGTGACTTCTTTTTTTCTCCACACACCCTATGAGGAGAGAATCTTTGCCTTAACAGGAAGGACTGTAACTGCTGATATGGAGACGGTCAGACCTTCATGTCCTCACAACCAAATAAGATGTATTGTCAGATGCTCCGCTAGTCTCCCTTCAGAACCACTGGCTGTGCTCTTAACATCCCCTATTTCATAACACGTTCTCTCTCTGCTTCCCTATCATAATTGGTGGCATGCACCCCATCTTCATTCTGAGGGGTCCAGCTCCTCCATATCCTTCATGCCTCAGGTGAATACATAGACTTCTCAGAGGAAGATCTAGTAAGGCATCCTCCCCCAGCTCAGACGCTGACAGCTCAGTGATTAGTTTAGCTTGGTTAGAGTTGGAACATGGCAGGGAGCACACCACTGGCACATCTCCACAGCCCATCAAATAAGAACCATCCTTGGTCATAGTATTCAGATGACACTTGGACAGTAGACAGCTACTCAGCTCCAGGGAGGACAGTACCCCATGGTGTTGGCCATTAAATAACTGCATTCAAATGCATAAAAAGAACAGAAGAAGCAGGTGATAGTAGGAACTGCAGATGCTGGAGAATCTGAGATAACAAGGTGTAGAACTGAATGAACACAGCAGGCCAAGCAGCATCAAGGGAACATGAAAGCTGATGCTTCGGGCCTAGACTCTTCTTCAGAAATTTAGGAGGGGAAGGGGGTTCTGAAATAAATAGGGAGGGAGGGGGAGGCGGATAGAAGATGGATTCATCTTCTATCTGCTTCCCCCTTACTCCCTAATCCCCTTCCCCGCCCCCATTTCTGAAGAAGGGCCCAGGCCTGAAACATCAGCTTTTCTGTGGACAGCACGTCCAACACCTTCAATGTCTATTGGATATCTGCACAGAACCGCACTCCATCACTCTAGCTATTGAAGCTCAGGACCTGCAGTGACGCTCCAGGGGGAATGAGGGACGTTGACGTCCCTGCAGGTGCCTTTTCCTAACTTGGAGACAGGATGGTTCCAATAGTTTCCCAGCAAGAGAAACATCTATATACAGGCCCTCGAAGTATCCTCTCAGGTTTCTGCAATGGTGTCCTGCCTCTCCACCTTCTCCTAGTTATAATCCCCTTCCTTGTGAGAGTTTAAGCTGAGAAGGTGAACCTGCATTGAGTCAGGATACTGTTGGTGTGTTTGGGTCCTCTGGCCACGAAGGCCTTCTGGATGGACTGCCCAATATCCCTAGGCTAACGGTCTCCACTACAGGCCAGGCTCTATCCAACTCTGCTCGGATCCCAGGATTGCACTTGGACATGGTGGGAAGGAAAAGAAAATGATAATCTGAGGGTACGCAGGTGGCAGTAGTGAAACTGATTATAAAAACATCATCACATTTTAACATTTATCTTAACTTTTCATCATCAGATGTGTGAAAGACTGTCATTTTAGCTGCAGCTATAGCAATGAAGGCAGAGATGCTAACTACCCTTTATGCCACACATAGCTCAAACCTTATCAGAACATGAGCTATCCTTTCCATAGCTTCATTCTAGCTGGCATCTCTTACAAAGTTGGGTCGAGTATTCATGAATTGGCAGATAGGAAGTTAGAATTTATTGGTAAAAAAATATTGTGGGGAAAAGAGTGCTATGTGCACCTTAAGAACTTGTACTTTGTCTGTGCTTGGAAATTTATAAATGCACATGCACACAGAGTGCCTGAATGGAAACGTTTTGTATAGAACAGCCAGGCAGCATTTTCTTCCAAGACAACAAGTTCAAATTGACCAATCAGTTTATACCAAGCACCTAGATACAGAAAGCCATTGTAATTTAAATCTGACAGTGTTGACAACCTGAATATTATAAGAATTTGATTATGTCATTACTGGTATATGAGACAAGGGCATTTGGAACATCAGGGAGAGCTGTCTGCCATTAGCAGATTTAGCACCGTTCAGTTCTCAGAGAAATCAAAGGTACCATGGTATTTAGCTCAAAGCCCACATTGAAGAAATTATAGAGGTAAAACATCCCTGACAGCAAAATTAGCAAAGAAAGTCATTTGTGAAGAGAACGGATACAACAGACACCCAAAGGTTGCAGGAACAGCAACTCATATTCCGCTTGGGAACCCTGCAGCCCAAAGGTATCAATGTGGACTTCACCAGCTTCAAAATCTCCGCTTCCCCCACCGCATCCCAAAACCAGCCCAGTTCGTTCCCTCCCCCCACTGCATCACACAACCAGCCCAGCTCTTCCCCTCCCCCCACTGTATCCCAAAACCAGCCCAGTCTGTCTCTGCCTTCCTAACCTGTTCTTCCTCTCACCCATCCCTTCCTCCCACCCCAAGCCACACCTCTATTTCCTACCTACTAGCCTCATCCCACCTCCTTGACCTGTCTGTCTTCCCTGGACTGACCTATCCCCTCCCTACCTCCCCACCTATACTCTCCTCTTCACCTTTGGTCCGCCTCCCCCTCTCTCCCTATTTATTCCAGAGCCCTCTCCCCATCCCCCTCTGTGATGAAGAGTCTAGGCCCGAAACGTCAGCTTTTGTGCTCCTGAGATGCTGCTTGGCCTGCTGTGTTCATCTAGCTTCACACTTTATTCCAGAAGGTAGTCTGCGCAAACTTAGAGACCTAGGTTTTAATTCATTGTTTTCTTATTAATTGAATTTATATGGTTGAGACTTGTGTTTATCCAAATAGCATTCCAATAGAATTTAGTTCTGTCAGGGAATGATTAGTATTAAGGAGGAAATTGTTTGTATGTTAGTATTTCTTTTAACTTGTTCATTGTTAGGATTAAATAAATAAATTGTTTCTAGTTATTTGTCAAGTGGAGACCAGGGATTGTCTTTCTTTTAACAACTTATAACAGATTATGAGGGGAAAGGTTGGCTTCTGTGGATGTGTCAGGGGTAATTTTAGAGGGGAACCCCTACTCCTGTCATAACAGATTAGGGCTTGGTGTTTTAGTTTAATTATCAGAGGGGTTCAGCTACTCCCCCTCCATAACACAACTTTGTGATGAGTGGATAAGGGAGCATCAGATATTGTGAAGGCTTTGATCAGTTTGTAACCCTGAACAAAGAAACCCATCAATAATGTGATCATTCAGCAGTCTAATGATAGGTAAACAATGTCATTGAGAGATTGGGAAGATGGAAATCTCCAATAAGGAGTCCAATGAGATACCGTTACTTGGCATCAAATATCATTGACTTTATTCAGATATATACTGCTCAACCTATTTGGCACACAGATTTGTAGAATATATGTGTGGCAGCAATAATGAGAACTTCTTATCCCATCCCAACACCCATCAAAGAAATGTAGCATTGTGTATCGGATAAATAGGCAGCATGGTGGCTCAGTGGTTAGCACTGCTGCTTCACAGTACCAAGGACCTGGATTTGAATCCACCATCAGGTGACTGTCTATGTGGTGTTTGCATATTGTCTCTGTGTCTGTGCAGGTTTCCTCCCAGAATCCAATGAGGTGCATTAGTCATAGGAAATGTAGGGTTACAGGGTAGGGTGGTATGCTCTTCATAGGTTTGGGAAGGACACGATGAACTGAGAGGCCCGCTTCCTGTAGTGTTTGTATAATGGTGCAGGCATTTTACAGGCCAAGTCATGAAGTTAGCAGCTCCTGGCCCTTAGGCAGGGCTTTGAAACCTTAGAAACTGCTAATGAATTTTGGTCAGAAATAATATGACACCAGGTTATAGTCCAACAGGTTTATTTGAAAACATAAGCTTTCAGAGCCTCACTCCTTCTTCAAGTGTTAGTGAGAGAGGTGGAATCAAACACAAAATTTATAACAAAAATAAGCTTATTGGATCATAGCCTGGTGTCGTGTGATTTCTGGCCTTGCTCACCCCAATCCAACAACGGCACCTTGACATAATGAATTTTGGAACTAAGCTGAATAGTTACAGCTTTCCAGACATTACTTGTGCTTCACAGCCATTTCTGGGATTAATTTATAGTGTTGAATCATATGGTCAAGATTGCTTCTGGCTCAAATTTTAAGGCAAGACAGTTGGTTAATACATGAGGTTGACATACAGAATGATGTGATAACATATGTCTTTAACCTGTACTGTGAAAGTGTCTGTTTAAACTCTTGCCCTTCAAAAACCTTCATATCACTGAACAAGTTGAGCTTGCTCTGTCAGAGAAAACAAATCATTTATTACCTGCACTCCAGGTGTGGTGGTAACCCTTTATCATTTCAATTATTCACCTGCAATTTGGATGAGTATCAAAGGCAACATAGATGGTAGCACTTTCCACGCGCAGCCTCTCAAAGTAGGTGACTTCCCCAAAGCATCATGTTCCTTTCTGCTTTGCCACTTCCTGCCAATCTCAGCGGTTTTAATCTAACTCACGCCCCCAAATTACTCTTTTGCTTATCTCCCCACTTTACCCCATGACTTCTCAGGTGCACAACTTTGTCATGTCAAACATAGTTAGGCATGGTCTCCCCTTTGAAGCCTGTATAGTGGTGACCATTCAAGACATCTTCTTCTGCGATACCCTTATTTGTTGAGTTATCCCCATTCACAATTATCAATACTCTGCATCCTAGAATGCTGCCTCCAATCACCACAAATGACTTTCCCCAAAGTCATCACCATTGCAACGGCCTCTGATAACCCAAAAACCTCCTTTGACTTTCAGTGAACAGAACCCTTGGTCTGACAGGGACCAAAATGCCTCATTCAGTTGGGAATAATGGCCCCAAATGATGAGTAACCAGATGCCTGATTGATCTCTAATTCCCCAAACAACTTCGAGCTAACCCTGAACTGACTGCACTGAACCCACGGGATTAACCATAGCCCATTCTCCAAACTGAAAAGATATGAACCTGTGATTCTGATTGGCCAAATTCCCAGTTAACCATATCTAAGCCCTGGTCAGATATTGGCAAATGCCCTCGACTGACTGTGTTAGTTCTACCTGGGTGATAAGAATCCCTCCTGGCTTGATTGAAGATTTCTTCCTTTAGACTTTAAGGCATAGCCATTTAGTCAAAAGTCATTCAGTGTGTTTGCTTCCTAAGTTGCTGGCACATGGAGCCGGTGGGACACTGAGTGAGCACCATGCCATTCAGAAACATGCCCACCCACTTGACTGATCATCACTGACAAACATGACAGGATACCAGGGTTTGTGTCATCATTAAATGCCAAGGAAAGGAAGAGGCACTGTAAGACTGTAAATTCTGATGAGGTGATAATAAGAAAATGGAATTCAAGTAAGCACAAAGTGAATTAGTGCTAAAAAAGCAAGAGTCTTAATACACACTCTGATCCAATAACGTGACGCTATCAAACAAAGTAGCTATAGAGATAATGGATACAGTGGTTGTAATCTTCCAAGAAGCCTTTGATTCTGGAAAAGTCCCAGAGGAATGGAAAGCTGCCGATGTTACAAGTGTATTTAAAAAAGAAAGGTGATGACAAAAAAAAACAGGTAAGGTCAGTTAACAAGTTATAAGCCAAGTAGCTTAGTGACTGTAATTGAGAAACGTTAGAATCTATTATAAAGAATATAATGGATATTTAGCTTTAGGAATGCCTAATGTGATCAAGCATAGTCAGCATGACTTCAGGAAGGCAAATCCAGCCTGAAAAATATATTAGAATTCCTTGAGGATGTAACAAGCAGTTTAGAGAAAGGAGAAGCAGTGACTGTAATATATTTCAGAGAGTGTTTGATAAGATGCCACACATTAGGTAGCATCTGTGGAAAGGTGTTCTGATCAAGGGGCCACTGGACCCAAGATGTTGCACAAGTGGAGATCTTTCAGGAATTACTGGAATCAGGGAGGGTCCCAGAGGACTGGAAAATGGATAATGCAATGTCCATGTTTAGGAAGGAGAAAGGCAGAAGATGGGAAATTACAGAGAAGTAAGCCTGACCTTGATCAGTGGTATGATTTTAGAGTCCATTATGAAAAATATGTTTGGGGAGTACTTGGAAGTGCATGAAAAAAAGGGTGTAGTCAACATGGCTTCATCAAGGGGAAGTCATGCATAACCAATGTGTTAGAATTCTTTGAGAAGGTAAATGAGCAAGTTAGACAATGTAGAGCCAGTGAATCTTGGATTTCCAAGGTTCCATAGAGGAGACTGCTAAATAAGATAAGAGACCATGGTGTTAGGGGCAAAATACTGGTATGGATAAAGGATTGCTAATTGGCAGAAGGCAGGGAGTGGGGATAAAGGGTTTTTCTTCAGGAGGGTCATTGTTGATGAGTGAAATTCCACAGGGATTAGTGTTGGGATCACAAATATTCACATTCACGTTAAACATCAATGATTTGGAAAAGGAACTAAGTCATTGTTGGTAATTTTGCAGATGTCACAAAGATAAGAGGGACATGTAGTGTTGAGGAAGCAGGGGGCTGCAGAAGGACTAGGATAGGCTAGGACAGTGGGAAAAAATGTAGTAGGTGGAAGACCATGTGGGCAAGTGTGAGATCATGCACTTAAGAAGAATAGAGGCTTAGACTATTTTCTAAATGGGGAAAGGCTACAAAAATCCAAAACACAATGGGGCTTAAGAGTCCTGTTTCAGGATTCTGTTAAGGTTAACCTGCAGGTTCAGTTGGCAGTTTGGAAGGCAAATGCAATTTTAGCATTCATTTCAAGTGAGCTAGAATGCAAGAGCAGGAATGCCTTGTTGAGGCTGTATAAGGCTCTGGTTCGAATATATGTAGAATATTGTGATCAATTTTAGACCTTATATCCAAGAAAAGATGTGCTACCCTTAGAGGAGTTCCAGATGAAGTTTACAAGAATGATCCCTGGAATGAAAGGTTTATCAAATGACAACTGGTTAAGGACTCTTAGTCTGTTTCAACAGCGTTTAGAAGGATGAGAGGGGACCTCATTGTAACTTACAGAATGCTGACAGGCCTGTATAAAGAGTATGTGGGGACAATGTTTCCATTAGTAGGAGAGACCAGGACCCAACTGCACAGCCTCAGAATGAAGGGACGACTCTTTAGAACCAAAATGAGAAGAAATTTCATCAGTCGGTCAGTGGTGAATCTGCGGACCTCATTGTTGTAGAAGATTGTGAAGGGCAAGTTATTAAGACAGAGGTAGGAATGTTTATGATTAGTTAGGTGATCATAGGTATAGGGAGGAGGCAGGAAAATGGGGTTGACAAACATATCAGCCATATCAATTGATGGGTGAGGTTCAATTGATCGAATGGCCTAATTCTGTTCCTATATATTATAATCAGAGTATTATGGACAAAAGATTCAGGCAGTATCATGTTGCAGAATGCTGGCCAAAGTGGAGACCCAGAGGATCAAGCAGCTCACTGGATTCACCAGGTAACCACTCCTGAATTTCATGTTGGGAATTGTTGCTGTTTAGTTTCTCTCTGCCGTGTGTGAGAATAGCAAATTATACAGAACTGAGGATAGAATAGGTAATGATATGATGTCAGTGCATGGTAATAGGCCTCTTGCTACTCACAGTTAAACCTAGGCTGGAAAATCAGGCTTTTTCTTCTTCAACATCGAGAAGCTACTTTTCTGAGTCTCGCCATATTTTACCAACTCTTTCACCATTGCTAGTACATGTAGGAGACAGGAAGGATTCCACCTTTAAGATTTAACTGCAGCTTTTAAATTGTTGTTGCGGTTTATACTTCCAGAATCTTGGAAATGGCAGAGTGAGAGATAAAATGAGTGGATTAATAGCATAGGATCAACATTGGGAAGTTTTGCCATGACAAAAGGTCTAAGATTCTTTAAACTTTGGCAACAATAACATTGACAGAGACAGTATGAGAAATAAATTGACTGACATTTTGGCGCCTAAAAACAGCAAATGGTAGAAAAGGTAATACAAACAATTTTGAGAAATCAATTCTTGCCTTAACTTCTCACCACCCAATCCCTCCCCAGACACCATGAGTGCAATATAATGCCAAACATATTTTAAGGACTTCAGAATACCCATGTAGATCATAAAATAATACTGAAAGAATAATTCACCTCAACACTACTTGCCACACAACGTAAAAGAAAAAATTGTTGAGGCAGTTGTTATTATTTAAGGAATAGATTTTAAAAACTTATCCTTGTTGATTTTGTTATGATTCCTGCTGTCAGTATACGGAGGTTATAATCCCTGTAATTAACATTGGGAGCTGGGGAATGAAATGAACTCAATTCAACAAGATAGTAACCAGGTTTTGATAAGAAAGAGACCCAGTCTTCGCTAAGATTGTCAGTAAATCGCGATAGTCTCACTGGACTTCAAAAGGTTGCCTTGCGGTAAGAAGCACACAGTGATATGTATGCTAGCCCAGATATGCTAAAGGGACCCTAAATGAAGAATGTCAATCAGTGTGTGGCCAATTACGACTGACTGGAGGGAACATGTTTTCTTCATAGAATCCAAAATTATCCTGACAGGGTTGTGTTAGTGTCTGAAGATTTTGGTTCTGTAGAAGCAGAGGCAAAGAGGTACATACTTTTGGTGGAATATAAATTCAAACAAGTGCACTGACACATCTCACCATCAGAAGGTATCACTTTTTTGGTTGTTGATCCTACATGACGTCCTGTGAAGTTTTCGATTCCAGTATCATGGTTGCCTGAATCTCTTTTCAAAGAAAATATGACTTGCTTTGGAAATTTATAGAATTATTTGCCACAGAAGGTGGCCCATTCTACCCTGTATATCCATGCTGATACATTGCAGGAGATGGTCACCTAGTCCAATTCCCCCGCCTCTGGGCCTTGGATCTGGATTTCTTTCCTCTTCAGATGATTGTAAAATTCCCTTTTGAAAGCCACATGTCTTCCTCCACCATACTCTCAGCAACTCCAGATTTTAATTGCTTACTGCATAAAAAGCTTTGTCTCATGTCACTGTTGCTTCTTTAACCAATCACTTTATATTGGTGTCCTTTAGCTCTTGACCCTCCGACCAATGGAAATAGAGCTTCTCTCAAACTACTCTCTCCAGACTTTAAACATCTCTATCAAATCTCCTCTCAACCTTCTCTTTTCTGTGCTCCAAAGTATTAATTAGAGTTATGAAAACATTAGCAGGACATCTTCATAATGCATAATTCCAAAACGCAAGCTACTGATACTATCATTGTTTGGTATTGTTCGCAGTGAGGGTGGCAGATGCTGTGTGATGTCACTCATGTGGAATACACCAAGGAATACCCCCACCCCCAACCCCCGCTGACAAGACCACTTTCCAATATCGGGTATAATGACGTAACTGCATTCCCAATACAGCCCTTGTGCTGTACTTGCCTCCATTTGAAAACATGCCACCCAAGAAAAAAAAACGAAAAAACTTGCATATAAACAATACTTCATCTTGCCCTTTGCAGTCAGCAATTATTTTATAGAGTGCAGTCATTGCTACAAACTGTTGTTGAAGCAGAATCCATAAGTTGTTTGAAAAGGGAATTAGACAGTTGTTTGAAAAAGTGGACTATTAAAGGTTACGGGAAACGAGCATGAGAGTGGGATTAAGTAAGTTACTAATGGAGTGAAAAAAAACACCAGTATAGATTTTATGGGCTTAATGTCTTGTTTCTGTGCTATACAATTCTCATGTTTGCACTCGTTCATATTGCAGTACACAAACACAACTTATTACTAATAATCAACCACAAATCCTTGTTAAACTTTAATATATATTTTCCATCTGAAAAATCAGCTTCAAGACAAAACATTTGAATTAATAAAATCATAACGCTTTAGAATTAACAGAATATTGAAGAGAATAATTGGTTAGTGTTATGTAAACTGATTTTCAAAAAGTGTTTGACAAAATATCCCATAATTGTCTTTGTAATAAAATTATGAGTACAAAACATAAGTGTAACAAACAGTGAGTATTGAATCATAGAATTAAAGAACGTTTACTGTGCAGAAGGAGGTCATCTAGCCTGGTGTGTCTATACTGTTTTCCAACAAGTGCAACTCAGCTAGTCTCACTTCTCCATCTTTTCCCTGTAGGCAATATTCTTTTCTTTTCAAACAGGATTCAATTTTCTTTTCCAGGTCTTGGTTGAGTTTGTGTCAACTGGGTTCTCTGGCAGTGCATTCCAGATCCTAATCACTTGTCACAAAAAAAGTTTATTATCATTTCACTGTTGCATCTTTTGCCAATCACATTAAATCAGTGTTCTTGGGTTTTCAATCCTTTTTTTTCCAATGGGAAAAACTTATTTTGAACAATTTTATCCAGACCTCTCATGACTTTGAACATGTCTATTAAAACTCCTCTTAACCTTCTCTTCTCCAAGGAGAACAGCCCAGCTTCTAAAATCTATAGCAACGTCAGGAGGAAACAGAGACTAATGAAAGGGCAGACAGATGACAGGGAAGTAATGTATTTTGGTAAGAAGAAAAAAAGAGAGTCAATATTCACTAAATAATACACTTTGAGTGGTTGCAGGAATAGTGAGACTTGGAAATGCAGTTACACAAATCTTTGAAGATATGAGGAGAAATTAAAAAGTCTGTTAAGGAAGAGTACAGGATCTGTGGCCATATAGAATAGAATATAAAGGCACAGAAGTGGTACCAAACATTTATAAATTTCTGTTTAGGTAGATGGAGTTCTGTGTTCAGTTGAGCCTTACACCTTTGGAAAGATGTTTAGGCCTTAGAGAACATACAGAGCTGAGGAATCTTAGTTATCTAGAAGTTATTTGGAGAAACACTTGCTTTTCTCCTTAGTACAGAAAATATAATGGGTAGATTTACTGAAATTATTCCAAGTCCTATATTGTTTTTATTGAATAAATAAGGAGAAACATTTCTCCTGGCATATAGGCTCGTAAACAGAGGGCAAACAGTGAAGATGATCGGCAGAGGAAATAAAAACAACACAACAAAAAAAGTGACAAAGCAGATTGTTGTGACCTGGAATGGATTGTTTGAAAGTGTAGTGGAAGTAGATTTAATAGAAACAATCAAAAAGATAATTGTACAAATGCTTGAAAGAAAAGCATTTTGAGAGCACTGAGCAGGGGCGTGTTACTAATTGGTCCATACTTTGGAGAAGTGGTCACATAATGGGATGAAAGGTATCCTTCTTTGCTGTATCATTCTATGATTCTAAAAGAACAATGAAGATTGTGTTTCATTCTTTGTTGGACAAGCATTTCCATGGCCCTCTAATATAGGCAGTGCTATGGCACTGCTTAAAGAAAAATATTTTAAAATGTAATGAGTTATTTAGCCACAGATATGGGGATCTTTCCTTTGGATAGTCACCCATTTTTTTTGCAACTTACTGATGGCGTTTCCTTCACTACTAAAGTTCAATTGTCTCACTTCCACATTTAAAATAGTGTTTTTCAATTACTTCAACTTACTTACTATTAACTATCCTAAATTACATGTGGGAGTAGAATTGACAGCTACATGCAAACCAACTTAAAAGATTCAAAAAAGCTGATGACCAGCTTCAAAAAAAAGCTGACAACTTAAAAACCAAAGCACAGCTGAAAAACAGCACTGAATGAGGCCTAATGCCAAGGCAACTGAATAAATTACAATCTTTCTTTTCGCATTCTTTTTCACAAAGTTCATTAACATTGTTGGATCATATTCTGCAATTCAGTTGTTCCTTTCTGTGAACATTGAAATCCAGTTGTTTCACATGTGACATGCAGGAAGAAATACTCAGTATATGGCGCAGCACATGACCTTGCCATGACTGAGACTGCTGTTCCTATGTTGCTTCAGTGGAAAACTGAAGAGTACAAAATTGTAATTGTTTAGTTGTAGTGGATTTTGAAACTTTGAGATGCAAGGGTTTGAAGTGCGATGACCTGAAATCTACTCACTAAATTGAATCTGAGGCATAATCCCAGGGAGTTTTGACTTGTATGATTTTTAGAGTGTGCTGTGATTTAGCTGGAATACTGACAAATGTTACGCTTCAGTTATCTTTTAATTGTCATGCAAAACAGGAATTTAGGCCAGAGCCTTGTTGGGGCCAATTGGCAAGTGGGTATTCCAGCCTTTCCCCACTTCCAGCAGAGTACAGATTGTATCAATTTTCAGAGCCAAAATCATTTGATAAAAATGTTTTATCTTGCTTTCAAAAATGTGAATCAAGAACAAATTTTGGTCAAAATATTTCACTGACAGTGAACTGAAAGCAAGGGTGATCAAATATTTCACACTTTACGGCATTCTCTATGTAAGTAGGCAAAGGACTGGGAGCTCAAGAGGAAAACAAGACTTCAGTTGTTCAAATATGAAACAACACATGAGTGATCTGCTGAACCTGATAACAGTAGAGCAGTTACAAGCCAGCTAATGCCAACCTCAATCTCTCCAGTGTCATCCCAAAGAGTTCTCATCTGTAGGCAGTCACTGGCTTAAGGACAATTGAAGCCAATCCCACCTCAAATGGGAAATCTCTGGGACTGTAGGCATTGCTGGATTGCCATTCAACAAATGGTTGATTTCTAAGTCTTGTCATTAGGCTGCAAATGGAGGCTGGAATTGGAACTGTTGAAGATCTCCTCCAATTTTCAAACACTATTAACTATGCTAAAATACATGTCCTGATGTCTAAAGGATCTTCATTCCTAACACATGGAATATCTACCTCCAAATAAATAAATAAACCTGTACAGCTCAAATTTTAATCACCTACACTTATGTAACACCTTCTGTGTGGCAGCTTAATAAATGAATTTGGACAATCCAAATGCTGTGGTTGGTTGGCTCGCCAAGCTGGTTCATTGTTCCGCAGATGTTTCATTACCCTGCTGGATAAAATCATTAGTGCAGCCTCTGATGAAGTACTGTTGTGTGCTCCTGCCTAGTATTTAAACTCTGGGGTCTGTTGGAATTGGTTACTTCATGTCCAGCTTTTCTTCGTAGTGGTGCATATATAGGCTCTAATTCTACATGTTTATTGATGGCCTTCTTGGTGTTGCGTAAAAACACTATTTAAATGAGTGACAACACAAGGCAGCAACCTGGAACTATGTCAAAATGAATACCTCTACTAAGTATTTAAGGACACCGGATACCAGAACAGCTGAGTCCGACGATGCCTTTCATACAAACAATAACAGGAAGGTTAAGTATATCCTGACACACTCGTCACATTACCATACATCAAGAATATACCCAAACCAAGCACAAGACTCCTACAACCATTGGGCATAAGAATGGAACACAAGCCTTCTTCAACCCTATGCCAACTGCTAACTTGAACCAAAGACCCCTCACCCTTGATAAACAGATACCATGCAAAGACTGCGACAAACATTACATTGGACCGACAGGAAGGAAACTGATCATTAGAATACATGAACACCAACTGGCAACAGAAAGACACAACCAATACTCACTCGTCTCCTTACACACAGATAAGGAGAACCTCCAGTTAGATTGGGACAACATCAAGATCCTAGGGCAGGCCAAACAGAGACAAACACAGGAATTTCTAAAGCCTTGGTTCTCCACCAAGAGTGCCATCAATAAGCAAGTAGTATTAGACCCTATTTCTACACCATTGTGAAGGAAAACCAGAAATGAGGTAACAAATTCCAACAGACCCCAGAGTTTAAATGCTAAGTGGAAAAACACAGCAGTGCTTCATCGGATGCTGCACTGATGATGTTACCCAGCAGGATAATGAAACGTCTGCGAAATATCAAAACAGCTTGGCAATTCAACCAACCACAACATCCACAACCCGGGCTACAAATCTACTCAAGAATCTAATCCAAGTGCATCACAGTCATAAGTTGCCCCTTATCTATCTTGCTGGTAGCATTCTCAAGAAAATCGCATTAGCTTTTCCCTTTCATGAGAATATGCTTAATTAACCCAATCATATTCTCATTGCTAGGTATACCGTTAACATCCCTTTAGTAAAGGATTCTATCATTCCCCACATCTGATGTCAAACCTGCAGTTCCTACTTTCAAAAAAACTTACCAAAGAAAGTAGCATCAGTAGGCTATTTGGCCCATTTGAGCCTGCTGCACCATTCAGTTCACCATTTGTTGATCTGATTTTGGCCTTCATTCCATTTTTCTGTTTATCCCTCATAACCTTCAATTCCTTTGTCAATTTGCCTAACTCAGCTCTGAATATATTCAAAGACACAGTCTTCTTTGTTCTGGAATGAAATGTAAAGGCCTAATAATGCTTAAAGAACAAATGCTTTCATTAATGAGAGATCTTTCAATTTTAATTTGTGCATTAGTATTAGATTGTACCTTGAGAGGAAACATTCTCTTGGCATCCTCTCTATCAAGCGCTCTCAGAATCTTAAATTTCCTTCCGCCTTCTTTCTCGATTAACAGTGTTGCATTCATTACAATCTACAAATGCTGTTTCAGAAACCATAAGTACCATAAACAGAGTATCCAATGGATGGAAGCTTATCAAGAGATGAACGGCATGGGTTATGGTGATGTTGAGACAAATTCAGATAAATAGTCAAGTGAGACCTATCTTGAATTCTATAGCATCTCACTCCATCTTTTATGTTTTAGTGGTGTATTGTGGGGAGTTTCTCACTAGGCAGCAGCAAATTGCCAATTAACAATCTTGGCAAACACCTTAATAATGACAACAAGTTGCTTATTCAACATCCCATTTTATTGAAAATGCGAAACAAAATAAGTGTCAAGAAATCGCAACGTGAAATCAGAGCACATACCCCAACAATTTCAGACTGTTGCTTGCTTCAATGAACATCCATTTGGAAATTGGGCAAGAAGAATTCAGGGCACACTCCATGGGCACTACCCAAAGGTACCTCATGTCTACAGGCTTGGGCTTTTGACATGTGCCAGCTTCTAAGAAACTTCATTGCGCATCTCTGATCCACTGATAGTACACTTCTTCACTTCATTATACACCTCAGGGAATACCAGCAACTATCATTGTGGATGCTGCAAGGACTTTGTGCACTAAGGGACTTGTAGCAAACTCAGGGATTGCATCTCCAGGCTTTTTGCTTGCTCAGCTGAGCCTATCTGGCAGCTCACAGCATTCCTGCCTTGCATTGCTTTGCCTTTGTGTGCTTTACCTCATCAGCCAGAGATATTACACTCATATTACTTCTGCTTTATATTGCCATAGAGTTGACATAAAGGCAGGAAGCTTGTCATGGTAGTCAGCATGCTTCAAGGGAGATTGTCTTCACTCAGGGAGTCTAGCCACAGCAAGTTTAAAGGCAGGTCTCTGATACCAGTCCAGAGGTTAGGACACGGTCAGTCAGCCACTTGGGACAGTCAGAGACAGTGTGTTCACATAAGGGGAGAGGAGCCAAATAATGGGCAGCCCAACACCTGTATTGACTCTTTCTACCTTGTTGTGGGCTGCCAGGTATTAAAGAACATGAAAGTGGGATATATAGTCATTACTTTTGCTGCAGATGGGGAGGTGTCTCAAGTGAATGAGTAGGCGGCACAGATGTTCGTGGCTTCAGGAGTTGGTCTGGTTGAGAGTGAGTGAGGGAGATGTTGCAGAAAATATTGAGTGTGCTGGAGCATAAACCTTGGTGGGAAGTGGGGACAGTAACAGAGATAGAGTGAATGTAAGAGAAAAATTGTGAAAATTATGCTGGCAGAGTGCAGAAAGACAGTATTACCTAAGATCTGGCATTCCTCCAAACTGCTGAAACTGCATTGACTCAGGTGACAACCACAAAAAGGTCTGGCCTGGTCAGTTGTCATGGCCTCCACCGCTGGTCTTGGGGAAAAGGAGATGACCTGAGAATGACAACTATAGTATGCTTCATTAATTAGGGGCATAGAGAGTACAAGAATAGGCAGGTTATGTTGAACTTCCATGTGACACTAGTTTGGCCTCAGCTGGAGTATCATTTCCATTTCTGGGTGCTACTCTTAAGGAACAAGGTGACTGCACTGGAGAGAATGCAGAAAGGATTCAGGAGAATTGTCCTTAGATGATAATTGTGAAGATAGATTGAAGAAATTGGAACTGTTTTCTTTGAAGAGAACGCTGAGTGAAGATTTGATAGAGATGTTCAAAATCAAGAGGGATACGCACAAGCAAAAACTGGTTTGACCCATGAAAGAATTGAGGACCAGAAGGCACAGATTTAAATTAATTGCCAAATGGAGCACAAGGGTTTTTTTTACACCTAGTGTGATTCAGATCTGGAATGCATAGCCTGACAATATGGTAGAAATAGTTTCATTTGGGGCATTAAAAAAAGTATTAGACCATTATCTGAAAAGAAAGAGTTTTTGGAGGAGGTAGGGAATGCCACGAGATGAATTGCTCTTTTGGATAGCTGGTACAGACACCGTGGGCCAAATGGTATCCTTCCATATTGTTCTGTGACCCCATGATGTTTTTACATTTATGGCTACTTTATCTTATTGTCAATCTTCTCACACATCGATTTTTTTTATTATCTGTTGCTAGAATCTAAAATTCTTTCAATCCTCATATGCACTAATTTTAGGAACATGGCAAGCCTCTATCATTAACTATGGATGGATCCCTCTTCCCAAAGAGATTTTATTTCTCAACAGAATGTAGATTTGTTAAGAATGATGGAATATTTCTTCAAATGCTCGCCATTGCTCATCTCCTGTCAGACCTTTTAATCTAATTTTCCAATATCTTTCATAGCAACCACATTTATAATTAATCTTTCCTGCTACAAATACATCACTAAATATATATTTTTCAATTGTGCAATTTACTTAGATTTATGTGAGAATATACTTTTTTTATGAGAACTGAATTTAAAACTGGTGATCTGTACATCATGAAATAATTTTTATCAAATCACTAAATATTTTGTGGTGAACAGAATGTACCTATCAATTGAGTGAAAATTATAAGAATTTATCCATTGATTTACACTAATTAAAAGGTTTTAAAAGTTGGAATTGAAGGAGGAAAATCTCCTGCTGAACTGCTTTATCTTGGAAATTACTTTGTGCATAGTAGTAGTGTATAATTGGCAGAATGTGATATCTTTGTCTGCAAATCTCTCTATAAATGGAGCATATTTCAACCTTTATCTAGTGACGGCTGTTACCTGAGAAAATCCCAAGGCCATCTCAGAGGGCTTGTAGTGGCTAATTGTGCCTGTGAGGACTAGCAATTAGCGGTGAATATCTTGCACTCGGCAGATCCAACACTCACTAGCTTTCAGCTTCTTTCAACTAACTAGCTCTTCCTAATACCGAAGACAAAGGACAGGTGGGCAGGTCTTAAGACAGCACTGCATAGTTCCACTGAATAGTTCGAATAGACAAGAACAAGCAGAAAGAATCACAAAGATCCAATAATGAGAACAGACAGAAGCAATGCACCAGCATTTCTATACTGTGCACTTGACCAAGAACAAAACCTGAGGAATATGTAAGTGACATGGTACATTTTCTCAAGCTCACATGATACTTGTAGATCGACGCACTAACTCTGTATGAAATGATTAGCCTGAGCGGAAACAAGACGGTACACAGCAGCACAGCTTGTGGTGGCTTTACAGCCGAAAGTTTAGGGACAACAGAATAGCAGAACAGAAATACATAGCATTATATGGTTTAGGTCGCCCACGGTTAGATATAGAAGAATTAGTTCCCTCATTATATGGAGGAAATACAAATCATTAACCTTTTAACATAATAATAGATAATAAAATGTGAGGCTGGACGAACACAGCAGGCCAAGCAGCATCTCAGGAGCACAAAAGCTGACGTTTCGGGCCTAGACCCTCAGTTCCCATTATCTCTGATACTATTTTAACCTTTTAACATGTTGCTTTTAATCTTGTACTCTTCAAACAAATGCGATATTATGAAATTTTAATTTAGTAATTTTCACCAACAGGTTATGTGATGTTATTATATGCCCCTGCAGTATGTGGGACTTGAACCTGGGCCTCCTGGCTCAGAGATAGAGCATTACCACTGTAGCACAAGAGCCAGTCATCTTTTATTAATTGTGCACACCTTACGTGTCTGATAGTGTTTCTATCGTAAAAAATATTTTAGTTGCTTCTGATTTTATTGACAATATCCAACAAAGATTTGCTGGGAATGTGATGGAAGAATCATTACTTCAACAATATGTTGTTTTACTAACTACTGTACTGGGTATAATGTAATCTTTCCATGGAAAGGGGCACTTCAGTTTTAGCAATTTCTATTATCATTATAAGACTTTCTAAACTACCACAGTTGACCATATGTTCTCCAAAAATGAGAGCAAACTGACAGACAAGCAGAAACACAAAGTACTCAGTGTAAAACTGCATATGCAACATGTTGACTTGCACTGTTTTTTTAGAGCAGACAGGGACTCAAAAATCAAAGCCATCAAAGATGACCATATGGAAAGGCGGGATTTAATTGGTAATACTGAAGACAGCAATTGCTCCATCTGCACTAGATCCAGGTGTTTTGAATGACTCTCTTATTAGTCTTATCTACTAAATTCTTTCTTGATGGGATTTTCAGTACCTGGGGTCTTACTAAGAATAAACAGAGTGGAACAGGAGTCATGCTGCATGCTTGCACCTAAAGAGTGTATCTGAAGGATTTTTAAATCTGCATACTCAATCTGGCATATTTAAATGAGGTAGCTTCAGATCTTCAGTCCTTCCAGTAGCAGGTTAAGGTTAACATTGTGGCAACATGCTTCAGAACAACAATTAACACCTCATTTACATTGGCAAAACCCAGTTTTAACAGTCTTAGTCCTTTTTCATGTCACAGGTAGATTGGTTTGAAAATAAACATAACAAAGAGATGAATAATTTAAAGTTTACAGAGTGGAAAATTATGATTCATTTACATTATATGAATTATGCACTTAAATGTAATTTTATGGTATGCATATTAGCATTAAAATGTATGATATATTTTGAGACTATCAATACCTATAGCAAATGAAAGCAACCTAAAATGCTTTACTATGTTAAAAGTACTTTATAATTCCAAGTTGATATTTGGACTTATTTTGAAAGTCATCTCTTTGTAATTTTATGTAAAAGTATTAGCAAATTCATACTGTAGCATGTGCTTTCAAATGTTTCAGTGAATTACTTCAGAAATTCACTAGGATTGTCTTCATATTAAATTGCTAAAAGTAATTTAACAATGTTACTGAAAATACAGACATGTTGCTGAAGCTTTCCGTTTTGCTCTTATCTGGACAAATACAAGAATGTCAATTTTCAAATACTCTCTCTTACAGGAGAAAAGGATGCTAATTGTCAGATATGTTGATTCTGGTTGGCCAAGGTGTTGCCATGGAGAAAACAGCAGGCTGTGCTCCAAGCATTCTTGGAATTAGAGATGCTCCAAACTCCTGGGTAATTCAAAACAGGCACAAGTGTAGTTGAACCATGTTATAAGTTCAATTGATTATCTTTGATTAGTTGTTAAAGGAGTTTTTAGAAGTTTCAGCATTATCCAATCACAGAATCACATTGAACAAATTTATAATAATCAGTCAAGCTCATTGCATGACTCATTCACACTTGCAAGAAATTAGGAAATATTGACGTGCAGGATGTGTTCTCTGTAAACAAAAGGATTATATTCAAGCCTTATAATATTTTTGAATTACATGAGAGTTATGGGATCTAAAATTTTCCTGATGCTTTCTTCATGCAACGCATTGCCAATCTGAATCGACCTCTAACCAATCATCACAATTTTGTACCAGAGTAAAACTTGTTGTAACTGTTTGAAATTTTACATGCTTGTTTTTGTTCAACAACACATCTCCCTCTTCAATAATATTCCATTTCTGTACTACCAAAAAAACTAATTTGATAATATAATTTTTATAATCTTTGTTAACTAAATCTTTTGACTTTTTGGAAAACCTTGTCTGATGGTAGGTACATGATTTATGCATGTGAATAGTATTTTGAGAGTTTGATTTTCAAAATGGTGGAATATGGGTGTTAATTATTTTTATGAAGGTTTTTAATGTTAAAAGTAAGGTCAGGCAGTTATTCTGGAACAGTGATATTTTCCAGTAAGTGTCAGAGAACTGACACAAAACTTCAATCTGAAGAAGATATGCCTCAGATTGTTTCTCGCTCCACAGATGCAGCTTACTTTCTGAGTTTCTTAAAAGAAATTTCCAGTATCCACAGTATTTTGTTTTGATTAAATGACAGTGAACAGGTGACTGCAAACCCATAAGATTTTTGGACTACGAGATAACAAAGTGTGGAGCTGGATGAACACAGCAGGCCAAGCACCATCTTAGGAGCACAAAAGCTGACATTTCGGGCCTAGACCCTTCATCGGGCTTTTAGACTACAGCAGTTTGTGATAAGTGGGTAAATATGAAGGCCATTAGCTTATTTTCATAATCAAGGCCTGATTTTCATTTAGTCTCTGGGGTTTATTAAATGTTTTAGGGCATTTCAGAAGAGACCTGACTTAGGTCATAAGCATGTACAGTTTTTCGTCACAGGAGTGTAGATAGTTCAGAAAAAAAGTGCAGCCACCTCAGTAGAAATGATTAGCTTGTGAAACTGCAAAACCAGGGCCTTTAGGTTATAAATCTGTATGTTATAAAAGTTGAGAAAGTTTAAACTATCAGTTTTGTGACTATTCATGTATGAAGACTTCACACTTCACAGTTTACAGGACAGAAGCTGAGGAAAATCAGTTAAGTTAAACTTAAAGATTTGATATAGAGGGGTAATATTTTTCCAGATTTAAGTTTCTGTAATGGATAGTATTGGGAAGCAAATTAAATCTTTGTTTTGCTGTTTCTTTTGAAATCTCTCTGATTTTATTCTATATTGAAATAGTTTGTTTTTCTTCTCTTGTGTAATACACTTCTTTCTGTTAAAGAAATTCTGCAGCCTCACATGACTTTTTCAGTGACTAACCACTGCATAAAACTAAAATAATCAAAACATATGATCTGTCAAAGCACATTTCATTCTGGGACCTTATTTGTCCAATTATCATCAGCTGGGATTACAATAGCCAAACCGTAAAGAAATAAGGCATTTAAGGTTTTGGAGTAGATCTGTAGCTCGGGTTGTGGGTGTTGAGGTTGGTTGTCTTGCCGAGCTGGTTTGTTGTTCCGCAGACGTTTCGTTATCGTGCTGGATAACATCCTCAGTTTCCTTGCCAGTTTGAGCATGTTGCTCCCGTAGGCCTCGAAGGTTTTGGAGTAGATCTGTAGCTCGGGTTGTGGGTGTTGATGTTACCCAGCAGGGTAACGAAACATCTGCAGAACAACAAACCAACTCAGCGAACCAACCAACCTCAAGAAATAAGGTATACATTGTTTCCAAAATTACAAATCAACTAGATGGGTACAGTTTTCATTCTCTACCAAAATACATACCACCGACAGATATACCAAGCATGTGCAATTTCCTACCAACACACTGCACCTCAAGATGCAACAAGACTGCTACAACTTTAGACAGGTCAAACTCTGCAGGCACATCGTAGAAACTAGGAACCAATTTATCATCAGCTGCTCATAGTTTAGATGTATGTCAATCCCTCAGATTAATACTTGGCACAATGAGACAATGCATCCCAAATGATGGCAGTTCCAGTTATTCGTCTGTCACTCCCATTGCCGTCTCTAATGAAATTTTAAAAACAAACAGTGCCTCTTTAGAAAGCCACACGATCAAGCAACCAACATTTGCCTTTTCTTGGAATATATGAAGGCACTCATGAAATGTTATTGAGTGTGGTGATATATTATCAAATTAACTACCGACAGTGTCAGTGATTGTACATCGCCGCTTGGCATTCTTCTAAATGCAGTACTTTGATTTATACCTTTGCATTCTCCATCTTCTCCTGTGGTAAGAGGTATGATAGAAGATCAAGATACTGACTTCAGCTGTACTTTTGTATTTATAACCCTATAGCACTTAATGACATTACGGTGCTATTCCACAATGTGAATCAATTTAACTACAGTGTGATTTTCATCACATTTCTTTAAAAAAAAATTATTTCTAAGACCAAATGAGAAAAACGCAGGCACTTTGTGCATATGATATTTATATTATAGGCACAATTTATAATAATTATCATTTATACTTTTGGATCCTAATTTACCGAGTAATAATCTGAGTTTATGTTTATCTGCAGTACCTAATGTATTTTGATGGGATGATCTTTTAACCACTTTTAGGCACACTGTAAAGATTAATTTTATCTAATATTTCCTTGCAGTTCATTCACTGTTTTGCTTACAATCAGCCTAATTCTCTGTCCCTTTCTGATATGTATATATTTGTATTTTGGCATGGTGATTAAAAATGAAGGCATACTTGTAAAATATTAGCATAATTTATGTAGCACAGTATCCAAAAGTTCTTTTGATTGCTTTACCAAATTCTTTTGAGGCCGGGACTTCAACCTTAAGAGTTTGTATTTTAACAGGGATGCTCTTCTCCTACTCCTCTGGCGCCCAACTCAGTCAGAATGCAAGGTGGGGTATTAGGGATACTCTTGCCTTTGAGGCAAAATCTGCCAACAATATTGGTGGTGAAAGTCCAGTGATGCTGCAGCAGGAGCACTAAAGATCTGATGAAGCAATCAAAAGAGCAAATGTCTTGAAAATCAAAACTGTGCACCTCCTGCTGAAGGCAAAACCAGAGATTGAGGCCTTGAACTGATAAGTCTCTGGGGCTGTCTGTTTGGAGAGAAAACCTGTCTCTTTATTTAGATACGTGCTGCTATTTATTAGGCTGACTGCCACCTTTCAAATGGTACTTGTGGGAGCCAGCAGCAAATGTGATGGAGATCAGAGAAATCCACCAGTCTGCTGCTCTGCATATTATTTACGTATTGCGGCCCATAAAGGTTGGTTGTGGCCCAATCTAGGAGGGAGGTAAGGGGAGGGAAGGGAGGTCCTAATTGGTTAGTTATGCAACCATCGCCTTCACTATTTTAGTTTTCCAACATTCCGTGCCACATTCTCCCCTTCCCCTTCATCTCCCTCTGCCTCCAATTTTGGGCTAGACTAGGGAGGAAAATTTCTCCCTGAAAGATGAGATGTGTTTAATATCATTCTCAGGTCTCTTCTGCTAATTCAGTTTCATTCATTGTGTACTTGTGACCCAGATTTTTCCAGCCTTTATGCATCATAATGACCTTATTCTGTCAAATATGCCTTTTGGATTCATCTGGTACCTAACAGATGCTTGTCATACATCCTTGTTATATACATTTTGTCTAATAAAAGAATTAACCCCTGCTGCATAGAGTCAATAAATAAAGACTTCAAATTACATCAGGTTATGAAAAGATACCAAAGGGTCAGTTGTTTACTCTCTGGACTGGTTTGTGATTAAAGTCAATATTTGTATTTAAGTCAAACTATGTAACATTTTTTGACACATGACTGGAAATTCACAAAGCAAATTAATTTAACTTCCCACTGAGTGAACAAGGGTCATTATGCTTTGTTATTGGAGGAGCAAATTCCACCGAAACAAATTCAGGGATTTTTCACAATTACCATGGAAAATAAATGTAGAACTGATGGCAATGTTATATCTTGCCTCTCAGCCCTAAGTTCTGGAATTGCTTCCTTGTACATACCTGTCAGTATGTCTTTCTCCTCCCCCAGACAAGTTCTTTTTATATATTTTGATTATGCTTCTGATCACCACCTCTTGCTAATTCATTCTTTGGATTGATGTCAATTTTCATTTTCTACTTAGTTTTTTTGTGAGTAAAGAGAAAACCGTAGGAATTGTCAAAAACAGTTTTGATTTCATATAGGTGATAGAATTTAAGATCAAATGGACAATGATAAATTTGAACAAGGCAATAGTTCAGCTACAAATAGAGTACTAAGTCCTGTTTTGGGAACCCATTATAGATAGGACATTTAAATCAATACAGAACATTACAATCTTTATTCACTAGGGTCAGAAACTATGGTTATGAGGAGAGATTTAAGACACTGCAGATGTTGGTAAAAGAAAACTAAGAGAAGACATAATTTAAGGTGAAAGAGTTTGCTGAATAATTGTGATAGAGTGGCAAGGTAAGGCTACTTCCTTTAGTTGGGAAATCAGTGCTAAAGAATAAAGACATTTTTTGACAGGAATAGCAAAAAAAAATTGAGACAGCAGTGAATGCAGCTAGTCTCTACACGTCTGATGAAAAGTAAGAAGAACCCTAACATCAAAACATCTCCCATTCTCCTCCATCACATAAACAGAGGGAATCCACACAGGTGCCCAACATCCAAGGAGAATAAGCAAGGTCTTAACCAAGAAGACCAGCTCTCTCATTAATTGTGAACATCAATGTTTCAGGACACTCAGATCTTCAGGGTGCTTCATTACTGATATTGCAGCCTTTCAGAACAAGATTTCTTTCCCACTGGCATGCAATCCCAGTGGCTACCACAGTACCTGCCACTAGAAACACTCCCTAGTTTACCTTCCCAAAACTTAGCAGCATTGTGAACTATAAAGAGTACAGTGTGGGACGTCAAAAGGACATCACTGATTTGGTGTAGATGGATAGGTTGCAGGTGATGTTCAGTGTGGAGCAATGCGAGATGACACATTTTGGTAGAAAGAACAGAGAGAAATAATACAAAATTAATGAACCAGTTCTAAAGGGTGCATAGGATTTGTTTTAAAAACATTATTAAATGGACATAAACAAATTTCCAGATAACGCTGTTGCACTCACACTGTACTCTGGAGTGAAATTAAAACAGAGGTTGGGGGTGGGAGGTGTGGGGAAATTTTCCGCTCCCTTGTACAGCACAGCCAATGGCAGGAAATGTGGAAAACACAGCAAAAATGAAATAAAATCAGGTCACAATATTGTTAAAAACTGACTAACCCTTCAAGTTAAAGTGGCAACTTTAGAATCCTGCGAATGAGTGCCAAATTTCTTATTTTGATGCCTTGGCATCTCACTACTAATACAACTCATTTCGTTTCTATGCAGTTTCTGATTCTACTCTCCCTCCCAAGAAACCAAATCAGGCCAGTTCCCAAAATGTTAAGCAGAGCAGTAACCTGGTGGCAGCAGAAGCTTGCCATTTATATCTCTGGTCTTTCGGACAATACTAACTTCAGTACAGTGATGCTGCACTCTCCTTGAGAACCAGCATCCTCCTTTATCCTCACAAGCAGGCTCTCCCATATCATCATGCCTGCTCTTGAACCAACCCAAAGAAAGACAAGGGAAGAAGGTGAGTTAAGACATGGCAAATCAGAAGAGACAGGAAGGAAAAATATACATTTTTTGAAAGATGATATTTTCAAAATTTCCAACTATTCACAACATGATGGAATGAGACTACACACTTCTAAGAGTGGGGTTTTTTTTATTCCAAAAAGATTGTTGGCAATACTTTCTTTCCAAGCCCTTCCATGAGCTATGCACATCAAAGGCAAAGCAAGCATTTACTGTCCATTCCTAATTGCACCCTGAAAAGACAATTGAGAGTCACCTTTTGAACCACAGCAGTGCTATGAAGTAGGAAGTTCCTGGCTTTTGAACCAACAATAGTAAAGGAATGCATTTCCAAGTCAGAATGGTGAGATTTGGAGAGCAACTTGCTGATAATGGTATAACAATGGGCCTAGTGCCCCTATCCACCTAACGATAGAGTTTTGGAAGGTACTGTCAAAGAAGCCAGGGAAAGTTGCTGCAGAGCATCTTGTCGATGGCGTATGTGCTGTCATACTGTGCCACTGAATGAGGGAATGAATTTTTAAGGTGGTTGGATGCTGATTTGTCTTGATTGATTCTCAGGTTGAGCAACACTCCACAGAATTCCCATTCTCTCAACTGCTTTTGTACCTACAGCATTTATGTGGAAGGTCCAGTTATGACCCCAGGATAGAACATAGAACTGTACAGCACACGATGTTGTGCCAACCTATTATTCTAAGTTTAAACTACCCTGCACACCTTACATTTTACTATCATCCATGTGTCTATCCAAGAGTTCCTTAAATGTCCCTAATATTTCTGACTCCACTACCACCACCAGCAGCACATTCCGCATGCCCACCACTCTCTGTGTAAAGATCCCACCTCTGACATCTCCCCTATACCTTCCTCCAATCACCTTAAAATTATGCCCCTCATAAGGCATTTTCACCCTGGGAAAACGTCTCTGGGTATCCAATCTATGTCTCTCATCAACTTGTACACCTCTACCAAGTCACCTCTCATTCTTCTTCAGTGGGAGGTTTAGAGATGATAATGTCATTTACATCTCCTTGATGGCCATTAGACGATTTTTTAAATGGAGATGATAATTACTTAGCATAAATAAATATTACTTGTCACCCAAAAGTCCAAACCAGAAGGTGTCAAGAGTTTGCTGCCTCATTTTTGGAGAAGTTCTAAATGGTACTGAACTGGCCAGAATTCACAATTAACAGCCACACTTTGACCTCATCATGGATAGAATGTTCCTTAATGAAGCAGCTGAAAATATTTGGTCTTAGGACTGTATCCTGAGGAACTCCTGCAGGAAGATCCTGGGACAGAGATGAATGACCTTGAAAAAGCACAAGCACTTTCCTTTGAGCTAGGCATGACTCAAAACAGTGGAGAGTTTCTGCTCTGATTCCCATTGACTTAGTTTTTATTTCTTGTTACATTTGTCAAGTGCAGCCTCGATGTCAAGGGCAGTCAGTGTCAACCCATATGTAATGTAGATGAAATATCAAAAATCTGAACTGTTAACACTATTCATTTTCTATCCACAAATGCTGCCTGGCCTGGTGAAATGTTTCCGGACCTTTCTGGCTTCTCCCCTCCTCACTACCAAGCCCCGATTTCAGGCATCCAACCCAGTGCTGGAATTGTCCTGCTCATGCTTGGACAGAGGCTGTACTGAGGATTGGAGCTGTGAGATCCTCATGGAAACAAACTGAGCTCTAGTGAGCAGGTTATTCTGCTTGATAGTATTGTTGATGACACCTTCCATCACTTTGCTGATGATTGAGAGCAAACTGATTGGACAATAATTGCCTGAATTGGATTAGTCCTGCTTTCTGTGGAAATGTATCACGTCACTAAAAGAGTACTTGTGCATGAATCACTATGCCTTGTTATTAGAGGTGGTTTCAGTACGTAAATACTGAGCAAGCACATGCATTTCATAAAATTCACTGCAGGTTGATGCTGGGGAAAACTGAGAAATTCTATTCTCATGATGTATGCATAATTGACAACAAACTTAAATGTTTAATATTCATATTTAAACTCTGCACCTTAACTAAAATTCTTTATACATAACAATAGTGAACAACATTAACTTCATTGTTATTTTGAAAGCCAAATTTGTTCATTCTTTTTCAACTTAATTTCATTACAAGAACTACATTTAGGATTCACTTTTCATAAGTCCCTTTTGTTCAGTCTGTACATTGCCTTTCAGCATGCATTTTAAAATTTATTCAACATCCATACTTATTTAACAACTTCCCCAAATCTTCCCTCATTAGTGAAAATCTAAGCTTCATGAAATTATATAACAACTTTAAAAATTATCAGCAGTAAGTCATCTTATCAACTGAAATCTAAAAATATAATGATCACTATTGTATTGAAGATCCCCTATGTACTCTGAATCATATCTCTATGCCACAACTATGTTGATCCCTCAGGTGGTCTACTTAAGATATTGAATAAGAAAACAAACATAGGAGAATAAATAGCTCAGCTGTTTTTCCCCTCTGAACCTGGGTTTCCTCAAATAAGATGATCATATGAATAAATATTTAACTTGCAACGATAAGAACACTATTTTATTTTCTTGCTCTTATATTTTCATAAAGAAAAATCACTGTACTCTACCTGTAGTTTCAAAAACAAGTAACTTCTATCAAGAATGATCTCTATTTCTACAATAGTTTCTAAACTGGTCTGACAATCTCCTGTGAATAGATCTCTTCACTCTGTTTTAAGCTATTTTACAAATAAAGCAATGCCCTCAGTTTTGTAATTAAACCTGACCTCTCAAAATTTGATCTGACCTATCCCTTGCACTTATGATTTGTTATTATTATGAAGCCAAGTTTCAGAATCACCTGTACAATCCAGCTTTTCAATTTATTTACATGTATGAAACTACAGTATTTTCTTTCAAATACCAACTATTATGAAGATGCGCTGTATCAAAAATCAATCTTTAATTTTGTTGGATGGTTCACATACCATACAGTTCACAATGCCCAGTTGAGAAAAGTTATGTATTTGGCTAACCATTTTGCTACTTCAAGATTGTCAAGTCCCTAGGCATTTCCAAAGTAAATAAAGGTGATTCTGGAGACATTCACTTACTAATATCAAGGATTACTTTAAGAACAATGGGAATACTTTTCTGATCTTGACTTGATTCTTGTTGGTCATGGCAGGTTAAACAACACTTCACTAACACTTTGTCAGCGAATATGAAACCCTATCATTGAGGATAAGGTTTTGCTTCTAGCAAGAGAATCCAATAGTAGAGTGGATATGGAGAAGGTGTTCCCATAGTAGGAGAGACTAGGACCTGAGGGCACAGCCTCAGAGAGAAGAAGCGACTCTTTGGAACTGAGATAAGGAGGAATTTCTTCAGTCAGAGGAAGGCGAATCTGTTGAACTCATTGCTAGAAAGGGCTGAGGAGGCCAAGTCATTGACTGTATTTAAATAGAGATAGGATTTTGATTATTAAGGACATCAAGAGTTATGGAGAGAAGGAAAGAGAATAGGTTTGAGAAACATATCAGCCATGATCAAATGACCGAACAAACACAAGAGGCCAAATGGCCTAATTCAGCTTCTATTTCATATGGTGCCATAGGCTACTTAATGAGACTACTATGGTACTTCATTTGGTACCATAACTTTCCAGCTTAAACTTTAATCACCAGAGGGCAACCACCAATTCTACCAAGTGTAGACAGGCAGGACAACCGCATCTCGCTGGAACAATTATTACTCTATCTTCAAAACCATCATGACCATCTCCAGAAACTATCACGAAAGATCGAAAGAGATTGACACAAGGATATTAGCTGATAAAACATTGTTCTTCTCCTTCTTTCTGACATTGTGTAATTTCTTTTCGACTGTTAGAAATACAAGACAAACTATTGAGAAATCAAGAATATACCTATGAGCAGTTGTATGATCAAATCATGAAGGTGACTGGCTCCTCTTTTCACAATGGAGCTTGAATGCAAAACTGATTTGAACTGAAGAGCTACTTTCTCTGTAGCAGCTGCTGATTCTGGAGTTTCTCTTGCTCAATGTGGGAGCTCAGGGTCAGGGCTGATGTCCCTGACTCCTTCACATGCAGGAAGTGTGTCCAGCTGCAGCTCTTGTTAGGCCGCATGACTGCTCTGGAGCTGTGGGTGGACTCACTTTGGAGCATACGTGATGCTGAGGGGGTTGCGGATAACACGTTTAGCAAGTTGATCACACCGCAGATTAGGATTGCTGAAGGAGAAAGCGAATGGGTGACCAAAACGCAGAGGAAGAGCAGGAAGCAGAACAGGTGTCCCCTGTGGTCATCTCCCTCCAAAACAGGTATTCTGTTTTGGATACTGTTGGGGGAGATGGCTCACCAGGGAAAGGCAGCAGTAGCCAGGTTCATAGCACCATGGCTGGCTCTGCTGTACAGAAGGGCAGGAAAAAGAGTGGAAGGGCGATAGTCATTGGGGATTCAATTGTAAGGGGAGTAGATAGGCGGTTCTGCGGTCGATAATGAGACTCCCGAATGGTATGTTGCCTCCCAGGTGCACGGGTCAGGAATATCTCCGATCGACTGCAGAACATTCTGAGGGGGGAGGGCGAACAGCCAGTTGTCGTGGTGCATATAGGCACCAACGATATAGGCAGAAAACGGGATGAAGTCCTACAAGCAGAATTTAGGGAATTAGGAGCCAAGTTAAAAAGTAGGACCTCAAAGGTAGTAATCTCAGGATTGCTACCAGTGCCACGTGCTAGTCAGTGCAGAAATGAAGGAATAGCTAGGATGACTGCATGGCTTGAGAGATGGCGTAGGAGGGAGGGGTACAGATTTTTGGGACATTGGAACTGGTTCTGGGGAAGGTGAGACTATTACAAATTGGACGGTCTACACCTGAACCGGACTGGAACCAATGTCCTTGGGGGTGCTTTTGCTAATGCTGTGGGGGAGGGTTTAAACTAATGTGGCAGGCGGATGGGAACCAAATATTGGACAGAAAAGAGATAGTAACGAAAGCCTGTAGGGAACTAGATAATGGAGTCAGTGTGACTAAAGGGAATAGTAGTCAGGGAGCAGATGATGAACACAAAGGAACAGATGGTCTGAGGTGCATTTGTTTTAATGCGAGAAGTGTAGTAGATAAGGCAGATGAGCTTAGGGCTTGGATCGGTACCTAGGAGTATGATGTTATTGCTATTACTGAGACTTGGTTGAGGGAAGGGCATGACTGGCAACTAGTTGTCCCAGGATATCGAAGCTTCAGGCAGGATAGAGCGGGAGGTAAAGGGGTGGAGGAGTTGCAGTAATGGTCAAAGATGATATCACAGCCGCACTGAAGGAGGCCCCCATGGAGGACTCAAGCAGTGAGGCAATATGGGTAGAACTCAGAAATAGGAAGGATGCAGTAACAATGTTGGGGCTGTACTACAGGCCTCCCAACAGCGAGCGTGAGATAAAGGTACAAATATGTAAACAGATAATGGAAAGGTGTAGGAGAAACAGGGTGGTGGTAATGGGAGGTTTTAATTTCCCCAACATTGACTGGGATTCACTCAGTGTTAGGGGTCAAGATGGAGCAGAATTTGTAACTTGTGTCCAGGAGGGTTTTCTAGAGCAGTATGTATGTAGTCCAACTCGGGAAGGGGCCATACTGGACCTGGTGTTGGGGAATGAACCGGGCCAGGTGATCGAAATAACAGTAGGGGACTACTTTGGAAATAGCGACCACAATTCTGTAGTTTTACAATACTCATGGACAAGGATGGGAGTGGTCCTAAAGGACAAGTTCTAAACTGGGGAAAGGCCGACTATACCAAGATGCAGCAGGATCTGAGGAATGTAGATTGGGAGAACTGTTTGAAGGTAAATCCACATTTGATATGTGGGAGGCTTTTAAGGAGAGGTTGATTAACATGCAGGAGAGACATGTTTCTGTGAAAATGAGGAATAGAAATGGCAAGATTAAGGAACCATGGATGACAGGTGAAATTGTGAAACTAGCCGAGAGGAAAAGGGAAGCATACATGAGGTCTAGGCAACTGAAGACAGACGAAGCTTTGCAAGAATATCGGGAATGTAGAGCGAATCTGAAATGAGGCATTAAGAGGGCAAAGAGAGGATATGAGATATTGTTGGCAAACATGGTTAAGGAAAATCCCAAAGCCTTTTATTCATATATAAAGAGCAAGAGGGTAACTAGACAAAGGATTGGCCCACTTAAGGACAAAGAAGGAAAGTTATGCGCTGAGTCAAAGAAAATGGGTGACATTCTTAATGAGTACTTGGCATCGGTATTCACCAAGGAGAGGGACATGATGGATGTTGAGGTTAGCGATAGATGTTTGCTTACTCTAGGTCAAGTTGACATAAGGAAGGAGGAAGTGTTGGGTACCCTAAAAGGTATTAAGGTGGACAAGTCCCCAGGTCCAGATGGGATCTATCCCAGGTTCCTGAGTGAGGCGAGAGTGGAAATAGCCGGGTCCTTAACAGATGTTGTTGCAGCATCCTTAGACACAGGTGAGGTCCTGGAGGACTGGACACTTGCTAATGTTGTCCCCTTGTTTAAGAAGGGTAGCAAGGATAATCCAGGTAATTATCGACCAGTGAGCCTGACGTCAGTGGTAGGGAAGCTGCTGGAGAAGATACTGAGGGATAGGATCTAAGCCCATTTTCTTCCAAATGGGAATATCAGTGATAGACAACATGGTTTTGTGCAGAGAAGGTCATGTCTTACCAACTTAATAAAATTCTTTGAGGACATGACAAAGTTGGCTGATGAGGGAAACGCTGTAGATGTCATATACATGGACTTCAGTAAGGCGTTTGATAAGGTTCCCCATGGCAGGCTGATGGAGAACGTGAAGTCACATGGGGTCCAGGGCCTGCTAGCTAGATGGATAAAAAAAACTGGCTAGGCAACAGGAGACAGAGAGTAGTAGTAGAAGGAAGTTTCTCAAATTGGAGACCTGTGACCAGTGGTGTTCCACAGGGTTCTGTGCTGGGACCACTGTTGTTTGTGATATACGTAAATGATTTGGAGGAAAGTGTAGCTGGTCTGATTAGCAAGTTTGCAGATGACACTAAGATTGGTGGAGTAGCAGATAATGAAGGGGACTGTCAGAGATTACAGCAGAATATAGGTAGACTGGAGAGTTGGGCAGATAAATGGCAGATGGAGTTCAATCCAGACAAATGCAAGGTGATGCATTTTGGAAGATCAAATTCAAGGGCGAACTACACAGTAAATGGAAAAGTTCTGGGGGAAATTGATGAGCTGAGACATCTGGGTGTTCAGGTCCATTGTTCCCTGAAGGTGACATCGCAGGTCAATAGGTTGGTCAAGGCGGCATATGGCATGCTTTCCTTCATTGGACGTGGCATTGAGTACAAGAGTTGGCAGGTCATGTTGCAGTTGTATAGGACTTTAGTTCGGCCACATTTGGAGTACTGTGTACAGTTCTGGTCGCCACATTACCAAAAGGATGTGGATGCTTTGGTGAGGGTGCAGAGGAGGTTCACCAGGATGTTGCCTGGTATGGAGGGTGCTAGCTATGAAGAGAGGTTGAGTAGATTAGGATTATTTTCATTAGAAAGATGGAGATTGAGGGGGGACCTGATTGAGGTCTACAAAATCATGAGGGGTACAGACAGGATGGATAGAAAGAAGCTTTTTCCCCCAGAGTGGGGGACTCATTTACTAGGGGTCATGAATTCAAAGTGAGAGGAGGAAAGTTTAAGGGAGATATGCATGGAAAGTTCTTTACACAGAGGGTGGTGGGTGCCTGGAACGCGTTGCCAGCGGAGGTGGTAGACACAGACACGTTAGCGTCTTTTAAGATATATCTGGACAGGTACATGGATGGGCAGGGAGCAAATGGACACAGACCGTTAGAAAATAGATGACAGCTTAGACAGAGGATCTCGATCGGCGCAGGTTTGGAGGGCCGAAGGGCCTGTTCCTGTGCTGTAATTTTCTTTGTTCTTTCTTACTGAAAGAGTCAGTCTCTGGCTGACATGATTCTTGGAGAAGGTAGAGTTGGTTCATAATTCTCCTTAAGACCCCATAGATTTCAGTAATGACGGTGGTCAATTCAACAGGTCACATTTGATGAGAGAGACATTCAAAGACAGAGTGAGGTAGATAAGTGTCAACCCAGCGTGGAGCTGGAGGAGCACAGCAGGTCAGGCAGCATCAGAGAAGCAGAAAAGTCACCGTTTTGGGTCAGGATCCAAATGCCCACCTTGAAGAAGTTGTTACTGGATAAGGCTGTTTCTCTTTCTTTATTCATTCACAGGATGAGGGTGTCACTGGCTAGGCTGCATTTATTGCCCATCCCTAACTTCCCAGAGGGCAGTTAAGAGTCTGTGGGTCTGGAGTCACATGTAGGGAAAGTAAGGATGGCAGTTTCCTCCCTAAAGGGGCATTAGTGAATCAGGCGGATTATTTTCAAAAAAAAACAATCGGCAATTGTTTCACAGTCAACATTAAATTCTTAATTCCAGATAATATTGAATTTAAATTCCACCATCTGCCACGGCAGGATTCAAACCCAGGTCCCCAGAACATTATCTGTGTCTCTGGATTAACAGTCCAGCGATAATACCACTAGGCCATCACCTCCCCGATGACCTAATGTCCTGTGGCAACCTCTCTGACATAGATTAAAACTAGCCATTGAACTTTCAATGGTCACCCTCTCTCAGAATGTCCCGCCTCATTATTGTGCAGAATCAAATTTAACCAGAAGTGAAACATCCTATACTTAAAATCTGCCAGCTACAGCACAGATGGATATAAAAATGGATTCCATTACAAAAGACTCAACACTGCTAAACAGTTACTAGACGGAATTATGTGAACTAGATGTAGTTGCAAGAATATAGGTCACAATTATAACAAAAAAAGACTTCACACACTCTGCCAAAATTTCATTTCATCTGAGTTTCAGCAAAAAGAAAAAGTTAGCTGTTCTGCAAACCAAAAGCACCAATAACCACTTTTTTATAGGAATATTTTCCATCATTTCTACAAATAAACACAAAGGAGAAATATTGGATATAAATCCCCCTAGGACCTGGAGACAGGACATCTTTTGTCACAGTAGACAACACATATCAACACATGGGATTGAGATCAGAAATTAAAATGCTACACATCCAAGATTCTTTAAGCTTCCAACAGAAACCCCAAGACAACCAGAATTGTCTTTTCCTTATGACACAGAAAAAACACTTACCACTATGACAACGCAGAAACCTTGGATAATGGTCCCAGTGCACCTATATCGTGCCTCTTTGACAAAAGACAGATCATGCTACATATAAATAATCTAAGTTGAGATAAACCCTGATTTTGCTGAAAATCATAGTTTTGGATGAACTTTAACTGATCTATTCTTGTGGACTTTAAGGAACAGAGTTTATCCACCATCATAAAATGCTCTTCTGGATTAAAATACACTAATATATAAACATAATAGTAGTTTGAAGGTTGCATATGTGGCACAGAACAACAGAGATTCAGCACTCTAAATAGTAAACGTACAAAATGTTGAAAATTCTATAATGAAATTAATTACTGATATAGAACTACTTTTAAGGTAACTTTGCACAACAGCTTACTGCATTTGTTTTAGACAACATACAGTCTGTTTTTAAGAAATGAACCTTTCAGAGCTGAGTCATCTGTGTCATGGTAAGTGTTATCTATGCAAGATTTTTTTTAAAAATCAATTAACCATTGAAAAGTATTAAATCAATTTATAGATCTTTTGTGAATAGTGTATATAATGGAGTAATTCTCCAATCAGATTGTTTTTAACCAATATTTTAACATCATTAACAATTGCAATTGGCATCAAAATGGGACGATTGCCAATATGTAAAATGAACACCAGAATGGCCTGGGCAATTGCCTTCAAAAATCTAACCGTTTCCATCCAAATGTTTTGAAATGTTTTGAAAAGTTTAGCATGTGAAGGTTTGTGGTCACTTTGAACATAACTGCTTACTATGTCATTTGATTTCAAGATAGCTTAAATTATAGGAAAGACAAAGATGAATTAAAGGAATAAACATTTCTTCACCAAGCCTTCATCTAATAAGAAACAGAATTTTAGCTTTGTGTGCATTTCCTCTAACATAAATACAATGTTCCAATTTAAACTATACTTGAGATCTCACAGGTCCTGATAGGCAACAGAAAAATGTTAGCCAGGGCACGAATAGAACTCTTTACTCTTCTTCAAATAATACTTTGGGATCTTTTACATCCATGGGGATTAAGAGGAGGGGTCACCCTTTCATCTGAGCAAAAGCACTTGGAGCAATGTCTCAGTGAAAATGAACATTAGGCAGGAAACCAATCAGTAGAATGAACCTTTCACTCAGATATTAAGTTGAAACTCCATATGTTTGGCATATCTCTTGATTTTGACATACAGGGATATAACTAGGCTTGAAGATGGCGCATGAAGAATTTAGTGAGAACAGAAAGGAACATTAATCACAGTGGTATCAATAAAACAAGGAAAATTTAAAAAAAGGGACAAACTAGATGATAGAGGGAAAGGTGTCACCTAACAGGCCTTGTTTTTTTCTTACATTAGACATATATTGTTTAGGATTTTATGTAAATTCCTTCCTTGAATTCAGCATTGCTGGCTGCTGCAAGCAAACCTAAATCCTTTTAAGCTAGAACCCCATTGAGCACCTGAAGTAACCATAAGACCAACAGATCAAACAAGAAATACTACAATTATAATTTGGCTTATTGGATACATGTGATCTTGTTGATCTAACAAAGCATAAAAATAACATCTTGTCAGATTCTGGTTTAGCTTAGTAACCAGAGATAAATTTATAAAACAAAAAAGCAGCAGGAGAAATAGTCTCAGTGTGAAGGGCACATTGACAGCACTTTACTAGTTATATCAAAAACCACAAAGATGAATGTTATTTCTTGAATATTCAGTATAACAAACCATTAAACATTGTTAGATACAGATGCCTGTTTCTTATATAGCTACTGACTACTAATAAGGCTTTTGGACACACTGATGCTTGTGATAGCAACAGGCTAACTAGCAAGTAAAGTACAAACAGCCAAAAATGAGTCTACAATCAGAAAGAATGATCCCAGGACTGCTTGTCAGATGCTGCCCAAAGAATCCCATGACACTAGAATAGATCACCACCTGAGATATATTTGTCAATCAAATCTACTGCTCGAACATGATCTTTAAGATGTCAATTACATTGCTCGTTTGAGTTGATTGAAATTGATTAACCCATTAGTTAGTTCCAAGTATTTCAATCAACTTCAAATTGCATGAAATTGCTGTCCAGCTATTAGAGCTATTATTTTGGGCAGAAGACTGTGGAATAGACATTAGCCTGGATTTTCCTGCTATGGTACAACTGTAGCTTTGAATTGCACATTTAGCTCTCCAGCATGCCAGTCCTTGTGTCAATAAGCTCCTTTACATTTTTGTGCAGAAAATGTTGCAGCAAAAATGGCAGGAGTGCCACAGCCAATTTTCCAGTGATTCAAAAAATGTTTGGAGAAATGCCATTGTGCGTAATGTACTGGCTAGCTTACCATAGTTATATGACCTTTACCCGATTGTTAGTACCTTTTTCTGCTGTTTCCTAAGCAGGTACTGAAAGAAACAAGAAATAAAATACAAACAAACAGCAGATTACAACTTACTGAGTGATTGGAAATGGCTGCGTACTTTCAACTTCATGCTGCTGTGGAAATGAAAAGAAATGTGAGTCAGCATTAGATCTATTACCACTTTGCGTGGTAAAAGTATGAAACAGCTGCAGAATTAATTTAAAAAAAACCCAATAAATAAAGTTAGCACTCTGTTGTCAGTTCTGGGTAAAGAGTGTCATGGATACTTCAAAAACAAATCTTGTAGACATTCCACAAATCCCTCTTCGTGACTCCACACTTCAGATGAGGGGAAAGGTTGAAAAAGAGTCCATTATGAACATTTTAGTATCTCTTGGGGAGGGGCAGATAGATTCTTGATTGCTAAAAGGATGAAAGATTATCAAGGGTATGCAGGAGTGTCAGATTGAGGTTAAAGTCAGATTACCCACAATCATAGAATGGCAAAGCAGCCTCGAAGAGCAGAGTGACATACAATTGTTCCTTGTTTATATCAGCCGTAAACTTTCACCTCACAATCTGAGCTGTCTTTTGGGGAGTCCCTCCAGGTCATTCCATTCTGGGCACTACCTATACTGGCTTCTTCGACATGCTTTGCTCATGCCTCATCCTCGTGCTCTAGCACTATAGCTTGTTGCCCTTTGAAGACAGGGGTCTTAGGAAAGATTCCTTACACAGGTCTGCTTCTCTACACTATTCAGGACCTAGGATGGAAAGTATTACACAAGACAATGACATCAAAAATGATTTCAAATCACTTCACAGAGACCAAGGCCATTTGTATTTGCTGAGGTGCAAAGGATTGTGGGCCAATTGCATGTCATGGTCCTGTGGAATGTTCAATGTGTAGATATATGTGAGAATTGCCCAGGATGTTTAAACTTCCAATGGACAATTCCCCTACTTTCTATGATGCTCTGTGCATGTCTCCAGCTCTGTGTTACAGAGATTTTTGACAGTTCCATAGAACTTATTTGGACATTTACACAGAAAATGTTAGACAGATTGAAACCAAGTTCAGCTGGCTAAACAGCTAGTTTGTGATGTAATGTGATATTAACAGGATTGGTTCAATTTCCATGCCAGCTAAGGATATCATGAAGGACTCTTTCTCAACCTCTGCCCTCATCAGACGTGTAGACTCAAGAAGAGGAAATGGTGGAAAGTCTACAAGATTTTTTTTAAAAATAGCTTGTAGTAGACCACAACAGAGAATATGTAATTCTGGATTAGGTGATGCATAATAGGACAGACTTGGTTAGGCAGCTTAAGGTGAAGGAATCCCTAGGGGCAGTGACCATAATATGATAGAATTTGTATGATAGAGGGAGAACTAGAATCAGATGTATCAATATTACAATTGAGTAAAGGTAACTACAGAGATATGATGGACGAGTTGGCCAGAGATTATTCGTAGTTGCAGAGCTCCCCCGCAAGGGTTGAAGTGGAGCAGTAATGGCAGGACTGTCGGGGGTAGTTTGGGAAACACTGCAGAAATTCATCTCAAGAAAGAAGGATATTACAAGGAGAGGATGAGGCAGCCATGGCTGACAAGGGAAGTCAGGGACAGCACAAAAGCAAAAGAAAAAGTGAATATTGTGGTGAGGATTAGTGGGAAGCAAGAGAAGTGGGAAGACTTTAAAATCTAGTTGAGCATACCTAAAAATGCAATAAGGGGGAGAAAATGAATTATGAGAATAAGCTAGCTAGTAATATTAAAGAAGATTGTAAAAGATTTTTTTAATCTAAAAATTAAAATGAAGCAAGCGTGGATTTTGGGTCACTGGAAAATGAGGCTGGAGAAGTAATAATGAGGAACAAAGAAATGGCAGAAGTTTTCACTGTGAAAGACACCAGTGGCATACGAGAATTTCAAGAGAATCAGGGCAGAAGTGGTACCATCACTAAGGCAAAGGTCCTGGGGAAGCTGAAAAGTTAGATAGTGGATCAATCACCTGAATCAGGGCTCTGTAGGAGAAAATGAGGAGATTATAGAGGCATTGTAGTGATCTTTCATGAATCTCTGGAGTTGGGGACAGTGTCTAAGGACTGAGAGCTCCCCTATATAAGCTTGAAAAATCTGTTCAAACCCTTTGAGGAGATAATGAGCAAGTTAGACAAAAGAAAGCTAGTGGATGTGATATATTTGGATTTCCAAAAGGCCTTTGACAAGGAATCACACAGGAAGCTGCTAAATAAGATGTGTCCATGGTGTTAGGGGCAAGGCACTGGCATGGGCAGAGCATTGGCTGACTGGCAGAACATAGAGAGTGAAGATAAAGAGGTCTTTTTCAGGATGGTAGTTTGTGATTACTGGATTTCCACAAAGGTCAGTTTTGGGACTACAACAATTCACATTATACATTGGTGATCTGGACAAAGGAACTGAGGGCATTGTTGCTGAGTTTGTAGATGTCACAAAGATAGGTGGAGGGGCAGGTAATATTGAGAAAGCAGGAAGGTTGCAGAAGGATTTGGGCAGGCCAGGACAGTAAGCAGAGAAATAGTAAATGGATTACTTTGTGGGAAATTGAGAGTTTATGCACTGGTAGGAAGAATAGAGGCACAGGCTACTTCCTAATTGGGGAAAGGCTTCAGAAATCTGAAGCACAGAGGGACTTAGTTCTAGTTTAGGATACTCTAAAGGTTAACATGCAGGTTCAGTTGGCAGTTAGGAAGGCAAATGCAATTTTAGCATTCATTTCAAGAGGACTAGAATTCAAGAGCAGAGATGTACTGCTGAGGCCATATAAGGCACTGGCCAGACCGCATTTAAAATATTGTGAGCAGTTTTGGGCCCTGTATCTAAGGAAAGATGTGCTGGCCTTAGAAGTTGCCCAGAGGAGGCTTATAAGAATGATCCTGGGGTTGAAGAACTCGTCATATGAGAACTGGTTGAGAACTCTGGGTCTGCATTCAATACAGTTCAGAAGGATGGAGGGGACCTATTTGAAACTTACAAAATACTAAGAGGCATGGACGGAGCAGATGTGGAAAAGATGTTTTCACCAGCAGGAGAGACAAGGAACCAAGAGCATGTTCTCAGAATGAAGGGCCAACCTTTTAGAACTGAGATTAGGAAGAATTTCTTCATCTATAAGATGGGGTGTCTGTGGACCTCATTGTTGCAGATGGCTGTGTAGCCTGAGTCATTGAGTATTTTTAAGACAGAGGTAGTTAGTTTCTTCATTGGTAAGGGGAGCAAGGGTTTTGGGGAGAAGGCAGGAGAATGGGCTTGAGAAACATATCAGCCATGATCGAATGGCGGAGCAGACTCGATTGGCCAAATGGCTAATTCTGCTCCTATATATTATGGTAATGGACGTATGGGATTGTTAGGTTAAACCACCCTTAGTAATCTCTCTAACGGGAGGGTTGCCTATGGTCCCATAAACTACGGTGACCTTTAGTCCTGGGTAGCAGTGGGAGAACTGATCTGCCACCACCACTCCTGATAACGTGTTTAGTTCAATGGCTAACTCCTGAGCCAGATCAAGTAAGCCCTGACGACATCACTGCCCATTTCTTACTTCACTCACCTACCTACTCACCTACTAAATGACCTGTTCATGCACATATTACTAAAACTGGAATGTTAAGTCTACCAGATGGAATATGACAGTAACTGCCACGAGAAGAGGACATGTCCTGTGCCCCCTCAAACCCACACTGCTGTGACAGATATCCCTGAGAGATAATTAAATAAAAAACAATGAACTCTGAACGCTGGAAACCTGAAATAAAAGCAGAAATTGCTGAAAAATCTCAGCAGGTCAGACAGCATCTGTGAAGGGAAAACAGTCAAATTTTCAGGTCCAGTTCAGAAGAAGGAACACTGAGCTCAAAACGTTAACTCTGTTTCCTCTTCACATATGCTGCCAAACACGCTGAGTTTCTCCAGCAACTTCTGATGTTCAGCCCTGAGAATTGTTAGGCTGCACATCACTGGAGCAACTGAGATTGGAAACAGTGGCAGAAATGTGTAGCAGTGTTGGATTGAGGGACCCTTCAACTCAGCAGGACTGTGTGTACACTGCTTTGACATATTGTACTATTGTGTTCGATGGAGTGTGAGCAGCTGAAGCCCTTGTTTTGTTATCTAGCTGTACATCTGCGTCTCAGAATCTCTTTCTGCATAAGGGTACCAACAGTAAATTGGAGAACTCTCACAACTAGAGGCATGATATGATTTGTGCCATTTATACAACCCATAACATGATTGAACATCATAAATTTATTTTAGTTGGATTATGTATGGTTACATTACAATATTAGTGGTAGCTCCTCAGATAAGAGGCAATTTATACCCTTAAAAATAAACATCTGCTGGATACCATCTCTGGCAAGGCAATATTTGCTTAGAAATGCAATGTGCTTACATTATGGGGATCATTTTGAATTTGACATTTGATGTAAATTGGACAACAATACATCCCCATGCAATTTCCACAAAATTCAATGAAATCAAAACTGGGAGAGGTGTGCAATGGATGAGTTATTTCACACCATCCATTTTATGTTTTCACCCAAATATACAATGGTCCATGTGTTCAAATCTTGGAAGAAAATTTGAACTCACTTTCTGCTAACTTTAAGTTGAGGCAAAGATTTTGTCAGATGTACCAGTATAAAACTAAGAGAGAAGAAGTATAACATAGTAAAGATGAGTGGGGAGCCGGAGGACTGGGAAGCTTTTAAAGAGCAACAGCGGAAAACTAAAAAGGCAATACACAGAGAAAAAATGAGCTATGAAGGAAAACTGGCCAAAAATATAAAGGAGGATAGTAAAAGCTTTTTTTAGGTGTGTGAAAGAAAAAAAATGGTTACGACTAAAATTGGGCCCTTGAAGTCAGAAATGGGTGAATTTATTATGGGGAACAAGGAAATGGCAGATGAGTTGAATAGGTACTTTGGATCTGTCTTCACTAGGGAAGACACAAGCAATCTCCCAGATGCAGTAGTGGCTGAAGGACCGAGGATAATGGACGAACTGAACGATATTTATATTAGGCAAGAAATGGTGTTGGATAGACTGTTAGGTCTGAAGGCTGATAAGTCCCCGAGACCTGATGGTCTGCATCCCAGGGTACTTCAGGAGGTGGATCTAGAAATTGTGGATGCATTGGTAATTATTTTCCAAGGTTCTATAGGATCAGTTCCTGCGGATTGGAGGGTGGCAAAAGTTGTTGCACTTTTCAAGAAAGGAGGGAGAGGGAAAACAGGAAATTACAGACCTGTTAGCCTGACGTCAGTGGTGGGAAAGATGCTGGAGTCAATTATAAAAGATGAAATTACGGCTCATTTGGATAGCAGTAACAGAATAGGTCAGAGTCAGCATGGATTTACAAAGGGGAAATCATGCTTGACTAATCTTCTGGAATTTTTTGAGGATGTATCTATGAAGATGAATAAGGGAGAGCCAGTGGATGTAGTATACCTGGACTTTCAGAAAGCCTTTGATAAAGTCCCGCATAGGAGATTGGTGAACAAAATTAGGACACATGGTATTGAAGGCAAAATACTGAGTTGGATTGAAAATTGGCTGGCTGACAGGAAGCAAAGAGTAGTGATAAATGGGTCCCTTTCGGAATGGCAGGCAGTGACCAGTGGGGTACCACAAGGTTCGGTGCTGGGACCACAGCTGTTTACGATATATATTAATGATATAGACAAAGGCATTAGAAGTAATATTAGCAAATTTGCTGATGACACAAAGTTGGGTGGCAGTGTGAAATGTGAGGAGGATGTTATTAGAATACAGGGTGACTTGGACCGGCTGGGTGAGTGGACGGATGCATGGCAGATGCAGTTTAATGTGGATAAATGTGTGTTTATATACTTTGGTGGCAAGAACAGGAAGGCAGATTACGATCTCAATGGAGTCAAGTTAGGTAAAGGGGAAGCACAACGAGATCTAAGTGTTCTTGTACATCAGTCAATGAAAGCAAGCATGCAGGTACAGCAGGTAGTGAAGAAAGCTAATAGCATGCTGGCCTTCATCACAAGAGGAATTGAGTATAGGAGCAAAGAGGTCCTTCTGCAGCTGTACAGGGCCCTGCTGAGACCTCACCTGGAGTATTGTGTGCAGTTTTGGTCTCCCAATTTGAAGAAGGACATTCTTGCTATTGAGGGAGTGCAGCGTAGGTTCACAAGGTCAATTCCCGGAATGGCGGGACTATCATATGTTGAAAGATTGGAGCGACTGGGCTTGTATACACTTGAGTTTAGGAGGATGAGGGTGGATCTGATTGAGACGTATAAGATTATTAAGGGATTGGACACTCTGGATGCAGGAAGCATGTTTCCGCTGATAGGTGAGTCCAGGACCAGAGGACACAGTTTAAAAATAAGGGGTAGTCCATTTAGAACAGAGTTGAGGAGAAACTTCTTCACCCAGAGAGTGGTGGATATATGGAATGCCTGCCCCAGGAGGCAGTGGAGGCCAAGTCTCTGGATGCTTTCAAGAAAGAGATAGACAGAGCTCTTAAAGATAGAGGAATCAAGGGTTTTATGGGGATAAGGCTGGAACAGGATACTGATTGTGGATGATCAGCCATGATCATAATGAATGGTGGTGCTGGCTCGAAGGGCCGAATGGCCTACTCCAGCACCTATTGTCTATTGATATGTGAAGAAAAATGTTTCAACATTTAAGTTGTTGTATTCATCTTAATAAAATAAGTAACAAAAATAATGTATTTTCAACCGGCCATGTTCCTCCGTCTGCAGTAAAAAATAGTTTTTATTCAGTGGAATTGTTAAATCAATTACAGTGATCTGATTCTGGTTCTCAGTTATATGTGCCAAATTATCAAATAATCAAAGTACAGAAATTAATTGGAACCAGTTTCTGTCCTAAAAAAGAAATACCTTGGTGCCAATTATTTTAATTTAAAAACAAGTAATTGGATTAGGTTCAATTACATTCCAGTGAAGATTTAAGATTAAAAAAAAACTACCTAGTAGCCACAGATAATAAAGTGTGAAGCTGGATGACTCAGTAGGCCAAGCAGCATCTCAGGAGCACAAAACCTGATGTTTCAGGTCTAGACCCTTCATCACAGAGGGGGATGGCGAGAGGGGTAGAGGAGAGAGATAATGGGAACTGCAGATGCTGGAGAATTCCAAGATAATAAAATGTGAGGCTGGATGAACACAGCAGGCCAAGCAGCATCTCAGGAGCACAAAACCTGATGTTTCAGGCCTAGACCCTTCATCACAGAGGGGGATGGCGAGAGGGGTAGAGGAGAGAGATAATGGGAACTGCAGGTGCTGGAGAATTCCAAGATAATAAAATGTGAGGCTGGATGAACACAGCAGGCCAAGCAGCATCTCAGGAGCACAAATAAATAGGGAGAGAGGGGGACGCGGACCGAAGATGGAGAGAAACGAAGATAGGTGGAGAGGAGAGTATAGGTGGGGAGGTAGGGAGGGGATAGGTCAGTCCAGGGAAGACGGACAGGTCAAGGAGGTGGGATGGGGTTAGTAGGTAGGAAATGGAGGTGCGGCTTGGGGTGGGAGGAAGGGATGGGTGAGAGAAAGAACAGGTTAGGGAGGCAGAGACAGGCTGGGCTGGTTTTGGGATGCAGTGGGGGGAGGGGACGAACTGGGCTGGTTTTAGGATGTGGTGGGGGAAGGGGAGATTTTGAAGCTGGTGAAGTCCACATTGATACCATTGGGCTGCAGGGTTCCCAAGCGGAATATGAGTCGCTGTTCCTGCAACCTTCGGGTGGCATCATTGTGGCACTGCAGGAGGCCCATGGTGGACACGTCATCTAAAGAATGGGAGGGGGAGTTGAAATGGTTCGCGACTGGGAGGTGCAGCTGTTTATTGCGAACCGAGCGGAGGTGTTCTACAAAGCGGTCCCCAAGCCTCCGCTTGGTTTCCCCAATGTAGAGGAAGCCATACCGGGTACAATGGATACAGTATACCACATTGGCAGATGTGCAGGTGAACCTCTGCTTAATATGGAAAGCCATCTTGGTGCCTGGGAAAGGGGTGAGGGAGGAAGTGTGGGGGCAAGTGTAGCACTTCCTGCGATTGTAGGGGAAGGTGCCAGGTGTGGTGGGGTTGGAGGGGAGTGTGGAGCGGACAAGGGAGTCGCGGAGAGAGTGGTCTCTCCGGAAGGCAGACAAAGGTGGGGATGGAAAAATGGCTTGGGTGGTGGAGTTAGATTGTAGATGGCGGAAGTGTCGGAGGATGATGCGTTGTATCCGCCATCTACAATCCAACCCCACGACCCAAGACATTTTTCCATCCCCATCCTTCTCTGCTTTCCGGAGAGACCACTCTCTCCGTGACTCCCTTGTTCATGCCACACTGCCCTTCAACCCCACCACACCCAGCACCTTCCCCTACAACCGCAGGAAGTGCTACTCTTGCCCCCACACCTCCTCCCTCACCCCAATCCCAGGCCCCAAGATGACCTTCCATATTAAGCAGAAGTTCACCTGCACATCTGCCAATGTGGTATGCTGTATCCATTGTACCCGGTGTGGCTTCCTCTACATTGGGGAAACCAAGCGAAGGCTTGGGGGCCACTTTGCAGAACACCTCCGCTCGGTTCGCAATAAACAACTGCACCTCCCAGTCGCGAACCATTTCAACTCCCCCTCCAGTTCTTTAGATGACATGTCCATCATGGGCCTCCTGCAGTGCCACAATGATGCCACCCGAAGGTTGCAGGAACAGCATATTCTGCTTGGGAACCCTGCAGCCCAATGGTATCAATGTGGACTTCACCAGCTTCAAAATCTCCGCTTCCCCCACCGCATCCTAAAACCAGCCCAGGTCGTTCCCTCCCCCCACTGCATCACACAACCAGCCCAGCATTTTCCCTCCACCCACTGCATCCCAAAACCACCCCAGCCTGCCTCTGCCTCCCTAACCTGTTCTTCCTCTCACCCATCCCTTCCTCCCACCCCAAGCTGCACCTCCATCTCCTACGTACTAACCTCATCCCACCTCCTTGACCTGTCCGTCTTCCCTGGACTGACCTATCCCCTCCCTACCTCCCCACCTATACTCTCCTCTCCACCTATCTTCTTGTCTCTCCATCTTTTGTCAGCCTCCCCCCTCTCTCCCTATTTATTCCAGAACCCTCACCCCATCCCCCTCTCTGATGAAGGGTCTAGGCCCGAAACATCGGCTTTTGTGCTCCTGAGATGCTGCTTGGCCTGCTGTGTTCATTTAGCTTCACACTTTATTATCTTGGATTCTCCAGCATCTGCAGTTCCCATTATCTCCGATACCTAGTAGCCTCACACTGGTGCAGCATGCAGGGATGCAACTCATGGCCTTTATGTTTGTGGCTCTCCCAGGCAGTGTAAAGGATAAAAATAAATTTAAAAAGTCATATCATAAAGATTAACTATTAATCAGCATGTTTGACCTGTCAGTAAGATTGAAGGATCAGACAGCATTCCTCTTGCATGGTTAAAAATGTCTTGTTGATGAATCATGTGCTCTGAATTGCTGATCACAAGATCTGAGCTGCACCAAACAATAATGAAACTGTGTGTACTACATGTTTCCCTTAACACACCAATAACCATCCATCTGCTTTTCATGTCAATGGCACTTTAGGCCCAAATGTAACATTGACACTGGGTTTGCCTTGACAAATTGCAGTATGCTGTATGTGCAGACTGTACAATAACTTAGCAACAAAATGATGGACAAAAGGCTAACCTGTCACACTTCTAATTTATTAGACAGGATTTTATCTATCTAGGATGAGCTTTATTCCTTATGGTTTGAAGTTGTAGTCTATATGTTGTCCCCCATGCTGAGATCCACTAACATCTCTTCCAATTTCACTTCATAATCATCATCAAAGGGAGATATAACTGTTTTAGCTGAGACTAATTCCTAACTCCTTACACATAAATGGGTTAACAATGTTTTAAAAATATTTCCACATGCTACTTAATATAATGCATTTCTTTCTTTTAGCAAGCTACAAGGCCATTTCAAATAATGACTGTAGGTTTCTGATGTACAGCACAATGGCTTAAATGAGTTAGCTGCACTATTCTCATTTTGCAATCAACAGCATATTGATAATAACCCGAGTCCAATTTTTTTACCTAAATTTATTTTAAGATAAGAACATATAACAACGAACAATCATACACAACAATTGAGCAAAGGAACAAGCAAAGTGTAAAAAAATGTAATGACAAGATTATCCATGCAGTTTAAGAAGTAATCTGCATCATTATTGCATTTTTCTGGTTGATTATAAGAAGTGCGACATAGAAATAAACTTTCCATCATAAATGCTTGAGAGTGAAGACTCCTGAATTCACCAGTAACTCCTCATCTGAGTGAAGGGGTTCAAAGAAGGAAGTATATCTGGTCATTTGATCTGATCAGTTCTACAACTCCAAATGAATGAATAACAAAAATAACAAAGAGGAAGAAAGAAGATCGTGTTAAATGGTAATTGTATCTACAGGCCAACAAGTTGTGAAGAACAGGATCCAGAGGATGGCCATCAGTTGAAAGGGAAAAAGTAGGCAATTTTCCTAAGCCATTGACATTTGCTGTCTGACATATCGCCCCCACACAAAGACTGCTCAGAAATAATGTGTGCTTGACAAGTTATCACAAAGATTCAATGGCAGAACATACATTGACCAGTGTCTGTTTGATTTGATTTCAAACTCATTAATACATTAACAAGTTAGATATATTTGCAGGGCAGGAATGTTATCAGGTTTTGTACTTGCTTTTCAAGAGAGAATTTAACAGAATAGATTTGTTTTAGAAAATAAGCTATATAGAATGTAGAACTGTACTGCACAGAAACACGCCCTTCTGCCCATGATATTGTGCTGAACATGATGCCATATTAAACTAATCCCTTCTGCCTGCCCTTGGTCCATTTCTCTCCATTCCTTGCAATATGAAGTAGAATTTTAAGATTCCTTCAGAATGATGAGAAATGCGGGGAAATACAGCAAAAATGAAAAATGTTGGAATCCCAATGTTTGAGAAAAATATTTCTGACTTTCCATGAAGATTAAACTCGTGAATTCAGAATCTCACCAGTGAGTAACAACTATCTCCATGCATTTGTGTCTCATCATTAATCCAACTCACTTATTTCTATGCAATTTCTAATTTTCCTCTTCTTCCTGGAGAAACTAGATAGCATAATTTGTAAACATGAAATTCAGAGCTTACCACTTACTCCTTTGAGGCACCATCCAACTCGACCAATCTACAGTCCCACACTAATGTCCTGGGATTTTGGTTCAAATCCCTACAAGATGAATTGAAAGAGATTTAGAAACTCAGACAATAACTATTTCCATCAAAAGAGAATCACTCTTTGATTTTTCAATCATGGTTGAATCAACTCATTGATATCAACATCCTGGGGATTACAATTGATCAGAAACTAAACTGGACTGGCCATAAAAATACAATGGCTGCAAGACCAAGTCAGAGATGAGGAATCCTGCAATATGTAACTCATTTAATGATGGCCCAAAGCTTCTCTACCATCTACAAGTGTAATTCAGGTGCTTAGATGGGAGCAGCTCCAACACGCAAAAGGCTTGACATCATCCAGAACGAAGCAGCCCACTTTATTGGCACCACATCCACATTCATACGCTCCACCACAGACACTCAATAACAGCCGTGTGTACCATCTACAAGATACACTGCAGAAATTCACCAATGCTACTTAGATAGCACCTTCCAAATCCCTGACAACTACCATTAAAAAGACAAGGGTGGCAGCTACATGGGAACACCATCACCGGCAAGGTCCCATCCCCAAGCCACTGATTATTTTGACATAGAAATGTGTTAGTGTTCCCTAGATCTCACAGGTTCAAAATTCTGAAACTTCATCCCTAAAAGCACCGTGGGTCCAGCTACGCAAAATAAATTACAGTGGTTCAAAAAGGCAGCTCATCACCAATTGCTCAAGAACAACCAGAGATAGACAATAAATGCCATTGAAGCACATATCCCATGAATTAATTTGTTAAAAAATTGAAAGCTGGTCTAATGATAACCATTGTCATAAAAACTCAATCATTAATGTCCTTTGGAGAACAAAATCCTCCATCTTTATCTGTTCTGACTGATAAATGACTCATAGAAATCTGTCTGATTCTTAACTGCCCATTGAAATGGCCTAGCAAAGCATTCGGTGCATTTATGAATATGCAATAAATGTTTGCCTGCCAATAAAGCCCATGTCCTCTGAACAAATAAAAAGAAATGCTGCCCTGGTTCAAGCAATGTACATCAGAACCTAGTTATTTTTGCAGTCTTTAAGTATTTCTGTTGCAAAATAAATGTTTCCCTATCTATATGATTATATATCACTTGGTATCTTCAACTAAGACACCTTACATGTATTTACATTTTACAAGAACAGCTGAAAATTGGGAAGAAAGAGACAGAAAAGGTGCCAACATTGCATGATGTGAAGGTTACAGAGTTTTAAAGGCTTCACTCAGCATATAATACCTGGGTGTTGTGCAATGATAGGTAATAATCTTCCAGGCATCCTTAAAATTTAGGAGAGTCCCAGTGGATTGGAAAGCTTCCAATGTAACACCTTTATTTAAAATGGGCAGGAGACTAAAAGAGCAGACAACAATTGGCCAGTTAGCTTAATGTCTGTTATTGGGAACATATTACAGTTTATGTTATGGGATGCAATAGCAGAGAAACAGTGGATATAATATATTTGGATTTTGCGAAGAGGTTTGGTGAGGTGGCAGACATTGAGCTACTTAGTAAGATAAGAGCCCATGAAGTTGAAGGTATTATACTAGCATGGATAGAAGGTTGCCTGACAATTAGAAGACAGAGAATTGAATTAAGGGGGACATTTTCAGGAAGATAACCTATAACTAAGTAGTAGTGCACCACAAGGATTAATGCGGGGGTACCTGTGTCTTCTTTTCTATCCCACTACATCTAAGTGCAGTCCTAATATGTACAGGTGAGGTGGAGGGGCCTGTTCTGTAATTGGCCATGCTGGTCTGGAAGACATAGACAATCATCCCCAGGGGGTTTAGGGTCCACAGGGCCCAGGCCTGTTGAGAGTTTCCTGCCTGGATGCAGGTTTACTTTCTTCATCTTAAACTTCTTTAGCCTTTGATATCACAGGGAGGTGAAGATTACTGAGAGGAAGCTTCTAGGAGTGTCCTCCCTGCTGGCTCCATCAGGTTTCACAAAGAAGATGTGACAGTTGGAGCGAGGGCGAAGTCCCTCATCACCTTCCTTGCCTTACCATTGATGCTGGGTGTTAGAGTGCGGGTCTGTGCTTACATCCTGCTAACATGGAGTGTGCTGGAACCTTGTCTCCAAATGTATGCTGTCTTGTTCAGGAGGCATCCAAATGCATGCATGCTGGAGCTAGCAGAGTATTGACAATGTTTCAGAGATAATGGGAACTGCAGATGCTGGAGATTCCAAGATAATAAAATGTGAGGCTGGATGAACACAGCAGGCCAAGCAGCATCTCAGGAGCACAAAAGCTGACGTTTCGGGCCTAGACCCTTCATCAGAGAGGGGGATGGGGGGAGGGAACTGGAATAAATAGGGAGAGAGGGGGAGGCGGACCGAAGATGGAGAGTAAAGAAGATAGGTGGAGAGGGTGTAGGTGGGGAGGTAGGGAGGGGATAGGTCAGTCCAGGGAAGACGGACAGGTCAAGGAGGTGGGATGAGGTTAGTAGGTAGCGGGGGGTGTGGCTTGGGGTGGGAGGAAGGAATGGGTGAGAGGAAGAACCGGTTAGGGAGGCAGAGACAGGTTGGACTGGTTTTGGGATGCAGTGGGTGGAGGGGAAGAGCTGGATTGGTTGTGTGGTGCAGTGGGGGGAGGGGATGAACTGGGCTGGTTTAGGGATGCAGTAGGGGAAGGGGAGATTTTGAAACTGGTGAAGTCCACATTGATACCATATGGCTGCAGGGTTCCCAGGCGGAATATGAGTTGCTGTTCCTGCAACCTTCGGGTGGCATCATTGTGGCAGTGCAGGAGGCCCATGATGGACAATGTTTGTTTGTTAACAATCCAGTTAACTGACTGCTTCCTGTTTCTATCAGTGCATTTTAACAAAGCCATTAATAATCAACACAATGAGATCATTGTCTGCATGTGGTTGAACAGGTACCTAGCCTCCTGCAGTTCTCTAAGTATGAGAGACCTGACGCTTCTGTGTACAATGCTGATAGAAACTCCATTGAGATGACAGTCTTTGAGCTGTTGGAGGGTGCAAGTGAAAGCCTTGTTGATGTATTCTCTGATGATTGAGTGGCTTGAGAGGCAGAGGCGGAACTGAAGATCTCTAACTTTTGCCCTCTTTGGGATAAATGTTCATTGGATTTTGCCAGTGCCTAAACCAGAAAAGAGAGGGATTGACTTGTGTAAAAAGGATAAATGTTTGTGCAGGTTAAGAATGAGTTACCATTTGTGATAATAGGAGTGTAGCAGACCTCAACACAAAGAAGTTCAGCTCATTGGCTGGTTAAGTATGTTAAAATTGAATGGAAGAACCCTTAGTAGTGAGTGCAAAACGCAAAGGATAGGAAGGATTAGTAGTTTGGGAAGGTGATATAGGTCAGATCCACTGAATAGACATGTTGCAGGAAATAGTGATAGTTGTCATTTGTGTAGGAATGGTGCACACTTGATGGGCCAAATGGCCTCTTTCTGCAGTGTGTGAATTCAACAGTTTGATTTCTGGGCACTTGCTTCCAGACAACAGTGTGATAAGAGGCAGTTTCTAGCTTACAGTGCCTGAAATGGTGTGGAGAAGTTGATTAAATAAAGCACCAGCAGTGGGGACTTCACAGTGAGTTCTGCTGCCTCACCCACGTGTGTGATCTCATGAGACAGGCACAGTAAAGGCAGGTTACATCAATTACTGAGATGAAGAGTGGAGGATTGTGTGCGAATGGTCATCACGGACCATCGTGAACTGGATGCTATGAGTTTCACTTGAAGAAACACTTTGCAGAAATATGGGAAAATTCGGCGCTATGAGTCAGTTAGGCATCAAAGTTCCTCCAGGAAATCGTTTACAGTTCTGGCCTTGAAATCACAGCTTTAACATGATCAGAGGAGAGAGAACAGTTCTTTGTCCCATCATAAATAATGGAAGAGAGAAATATTTTATAATAAGGTTACATCTTTTATTTCCTTTTTATTGAGAGATAAATGTTCTTTGGAGGGATCTATTGTTCTAGTGAACAATCGTTGGTTAATGGGCACTAAAAGTTAACAGTAAAACATTTTTTTGGATTCTCAGATTGTTGCATGTTCATTGTTTTTCTTAGACTTGGATTTTTGATGTAAACAAAAAAGTCTTAAAAGCAGCGTGATTCAGCTACTTGAAGAGCAAAGGATTATCGACCAGCAGTTTGCCTGAAGCTGACTTCATCCAATACTCAGTTGGTTAGGGTCTAGCAATCAACTGTTACTTGGCCTGAATTTATCATCCCTAGATAAATAAATTTCCACTGTCAGTATATCCACAAAACTGTCGGTGCCTTTACTTTCAAACTACATACACCACATAGATAATAACTATTCTTTAGCTCTTTTCAACAAGATGGAAACTAGGTAGCAGATCAGCCACTGTTTAGCTGGTGAAAGGTCTGCAAAACATCATTTTTATGAAGACAACTGTTAAGAAAATCTCCATTACCCTGGGGATAAAAACCAAAAAGGGAGTGAACACTTTCAATGTTTGAAATAGCTTAATGTTGTAACCAAACAACTTGGGAACAGAAGCCCATTTTGGAATCAGGAATCAGACTGACTGTTTTTAAGTTGAAATATTGCTCCATTACATGTGTTCTTGTCATTATGTTAGATTATGTTAGAGGTGAAACAGTTTTGGCAATTACTCTTGGCAGGAGTCAATACTCTATTTTGTTTTTGTATCAGAATAGAGAGGTTAGAGAAGGAATTAGATGGAGCCATTTTTTAATAATGAAAGTATTTCAAATAATTAAGAGCAGCAATGATCATGCACAATGTGTGATATTAGATGTATGAGAATAGATCATGTGAGATGTCAGTTGTATGACACTCAAAACTACTTGATCAGTCCCAGAGCCTGGCCATTTTATAAAATAACTCACACAAGATCATACATTTTTATAAGAAATGCTTACATCATAATAATTAAATCCGGGCAGAGTGATGTAGATTTAGACATTTAGTTTTAATTGATAGTGTCATGACCACAGATAACAACCCTATCTCACCTAAGGATACATTAGACTTTTGATTTCAACATGCTGTTTTAAAAAAGAGGACAGTACAGCCAAAGAAAGATTACGGATGTAAATTCAGTGGCTGGCTGGAGAGCCAGACCCTGGAATGTCATACCTGAAGTGTCAAAGCTACTTCAAAGGAAGAAATGCACTATAAACTGAATTATAATCCCTTCTGAGTATTTCAGTCTGTAAACACTGATGGGAGAAAAGATAACATTCTGGGTGAGAGTCAGACCTGGCTTTTCCCTTTTCAAAAAGAACACTGGGACAGGCATGAAATGAGGGCTTCAACCCTCATCTCTGTGTATTAATAGCCCAGCATCCTCGAGTGTCAACCAGTGTGCTGTGAATGTCACAGTTTTGAGACCAGCATTAACCTTCCTGCACTGTAAGGAAAGAAAGGGAAAAGACTATAACTCTGAGCACTGCCAGCCAGCCGCTATCTAAATAAACTGGGACAAATGAATTTCAATCAATTTGCAAAGTCAACAATCTCAATATCAACCACAAACATAAATGCTAGTGGAATTCACTGTAATAGCCACAACATTAACATACAATTTGATCTATATATCCTTTATCTAATCTATTCTAATCTCAATTCTAATCTGTGTGTGTGTGTGTGTGTGTGTGTGTGTGTGTGTGTGTGTGTGTGTGTGTGTGTGTGTGTGTGTGTGTTGCGTCGTTATTTTTTTCTTAATTTAGTAGTCTGGCAGAAAGGTATTCAGAAGTGAGGGAGTTCTTTGTAAATTATCCTTGCTGTGAGCAACCAGGTGAATAAAGGAAGCAAGCCAGTTCAGCCCTCCTCATACAGAAGCTTGACAATTTAGGGTATACCATTTAGAACCGTAATCACACAGGGAATCTCACAGGGGACCTGGTGTGACAGTTAGCTATGTTTTTATGCTTTACTATCATACTTAAGCTTGAATTTAGACAAACCTTACAATGGGTCAAGCAGCCATTAGATATGTGAATAATGACCTTTATAGCAGTAAGATTTTTTTCATTATTCTTTCACAGAATGTGTCTGTCACTGACAAGGACAGTGTTTGTTGCCCATTCCTAATTGCCCTTCAACTTAATGGTGCATGCTAAGCCTTTTTAGAGGGCACTTAAGAGTCAACCACATTACTGTGGAGTCTCAGGTGGGTTAGACCATGAGGATTTCCTTCTTTAAAGGGTGCTAATGAATCAAATGGGCTTTCGCAACAATAGTTTCATGGTCATCATTACTGGGATTAATTTTTAATTCCAGATTTGTTGGAATTAACATTCCATCAGATTCCAGGGTGGAATTTAACCCTTTTCCCAGCGCTTGAGCCTGGGTTCTGGATCACTGTTCAACCAAAATCTCCCCAATATGGTGTTTAACTCTGATAGTCATAGTTAAATACCAAAGGCTGTGAATTGTAGGAAATCATTCTATTTAATTGGTTGTGACTATATCCTGATTAATATGTTACTTTAGTGTTGCTAACAATTGAGATCAATACAATTAATTTGAACACAAAGTAAAGATGCAACCTAAAATTATTGAATGCAGCACCTCCAGAGCTAGCAGTATGGAAACCAAAGATGGAGGGTTTGAGCTATAGGGAGAGGCTGAATAGGCTGAGGCTTTTTTCCCCTGGACCATCAGAAACTGAAGGGTGAACTTTTGGAGGTTTATAAAATCATGAGGGGGCAATGGTAGGATGTATAGCCAAAGTCTTCATCATAGGATGAGGGAGTCCAATACTAGATGGCATAGGTTTAAGGTGAGAAGGGAAAAATTTGAAAAGGATCTGAGGGGTAACTTCTTCACACAGAGGGTGATATGCATATGTAATGAGCTACCAGAGGAAGTGGTGGAGGTGGGTACAATTACAACATTTAAAAGGCGCCTGGGTAGGTACATGAAAATAGAGTGTTTAGAGGTATATGGGCTAAATGCTGGCAAGTGGGACTAGAGTGATTTCAGATATCTCACTGGCAGGGACAAGTGGGCCAAAGTGTCTCTTTCCATGCAATATGATTCTATGATTGTATGACCTCTTGTATTGGGAAAATAATTTTTTTGGCTGTTGCCAGTCTGAGCTTATGGCAGGAAGGACACAAGCATAGCTTGTGTGCATTGGAGGCAGTCCAACTGGCCAAATTGTGATGTTAAACAGCAATTCCAATAAATTTGACACATGTATTCCATATCTAGGGTGCTTTCACTTCTCACTTAAAACTGAACATGCTTTCAACTGACAATGGGAACTCCTACTGATGAGTAACTTCTAAGATTAGAAAGTTTACGGAAGTAATGTGGAACATTTTAGGAGGTATTGTAGTGCATTGTTGGCCAGGACTGCTGCAATATTGCTGGATTGCAGAAATTTGATGACAAGGGCAACAATAGTGATAAGGACTCGAGTTGCAGTACTTCTTGGTCTGCAGAATGACAGAGCCTGGAGAGAGGGGAAACCCAACATAGAGGGAGGGTGAGAAAGAGGACGACGCTCATTGAACAGTCCATGATAACTTACTTAGGCATCTGTGCCCTTATACCATCAATATTCCAGGGTAACCACCTTCCCATTTATCTGCTATATTGCATCACCTTATCCTCTTAGTCAGAAGTTACCAATATAAAGCACCAGCAGAATCTTCATCATAACATCTTTACCAAACAACATATCCCATTAAAGAAGCAAATTGAATGAGTTATCCTGGGTGAATTGTTCCTTTAGAAAGTAAATACAGTCACATTGGTCTGAAAGGCCTCCTTCCATCCTGCAACCATTGTGCTTTCCCTCAGTGCTGCCATAATGCCTTGCTGCTCCCTGGTCAGGTGTTCCAATGCAGGGCTATCACAAGATGCATATGACAGATAGGAAAATTGCTAGTTGGAGTAAAGGAACCTAGCTATCTTTAGAAAATATCAAAAGGTAGATTGAAAGATGTAAACATTTAGTTGCCGTATACAATTCTCAAGTCCTTAGCTTGAGAGTTCATTTTAACTGAATGCAGCCTGCTCCATTGGTGCTTATTATTGACACCTTCTCAATCAATTCATTATTCATTAACAGCACATCATAACCAGAATGGAAACATGCCATTGATCCAACAGGTCAATACTGGTGATGTTGTTCAACATAATATATTTGTGAGTGTATGTATATTTTGTTTTGCATATATATGTACTTATAACAAATAATGAAGTCACCATAGAAGTGACATTACATAACTCATTGAAAATTAATGTTCAAAACCTATTTCCAGCTGCATTTTGATAGATGTTATCTGTCCATATTAGATCATCAAGCCCTTGAGAGCTGGCCTTTGAATTCACCAAAGGAAACAATCAAATTACTGCAAAATGAAGCAATCGTGGTTACATGAGATTCTGGTAATGATTCTTGTATTTGTATCCACTAATCAAACATACTTCCAGTGTTAGCATTGGTTTATGCATTGAGTTAAGTATGGGTTTGCATAAAATTTTTCATTGGGATCCCCTTACAGCTCCTTAACCATGCAAAATCATCATTCTTTCTGTGGGATAACAAAGTGTGAAGCTGGATGAACACAGCAGGCCAAGCAGCACCTCAGGAGCACAAAAGCTGACATTTCGGGCCCAGACCCTTCAATTTTCTGTGGGAGATGAATTTGGAGCCCTGGGCTGAATTTTATCAGTTGCAGGCTGGCAGGCTGGGATCAAGGCAGTAGGGAACTGATAACAAATTGAAACAGTTCTCTGAAATAGTCCCACTAAGGGACTGAGTAGCTGACATACTAAGGAAAGGACCTATTCAGAGTAATTTCCTGGAACTGTGGGTATGTTGCTAATGACAAGGGAGCTATCAAAGTTCTTGTAGTGGCCTTACCTTTGAGACAGAACATATGGATTCAAGTTCTATCCATCTCAGAGGTGTGTGATAACATGCCTGAATGGGTTGATTTTAAAAAAAGTGACAAGGTAAATTCTCACCACAGGAAGAGGCAGCCACCCTCAACAAGTTGGGTTAGCCATTGGAGGTAAAGGCCTATTTATTGTCCAAAGGAGGGACAGTAGGCGAGAAGGTAGCCCTCAGGGCCCTGGCGATCTATCTTCCTGGAGGTTTCCCCTCTGACTCTCAGTTGCCTTGAATTAAAACTGGGTTTTCTTTGTAATCTACCCACCTGGAGGTACCTGTATTTTGGTCTCTGACTTGCCTTAGTAGCGAGTGGAGTTGTTGAGGTGCAGACAGCTGGCCCTTTAACTGAGCCAGCAGCATTGGAAGCAACATTCCTGCCATCTTAAAGTGGCTCACAGAATCCAACGAGGATGTAAAATCACCAAGCAGCAAGTTCATGTGCCACAGGCTTAGGGTACATTTTTCATGCTGAGGTCTGGTGTTTTGCTGTTAATAAGGATAATTGAACTGTATAATCTTGATACGACCTTTTATGGCTAGGAACATAGAAACATAGAAGATAGGAGCAGGGGGAGGCCATTGAGCCCTTTGAGCCTGCTCTGCCATTCTTCACAATCATGGCTGATTGTCCAATTCAATAGCCTAATCCTGTTTTCTCCCCATAACCTTTGATCACATTCACATCAAGTGATATATCTAGTTGCCTCTTGAATACATTCAATGTTTTGGCATCAACTACTTCCTGTGGTAATGAATTCCACAGGCTCACTACTCTTTGGGTAAAGAAATGTCTCCTCACCTCCATCCTAAATTGTCTATCCTGAATCCTCATACTGTGACCCCTGGTTCTAGACAAACCCAACATCGGAACATCCTCCCTGCATCTACACTGTTCAGTCCTGTTAGAATTTTATAATTCTCTATGAGATACCCCCCCATTCATCTGAACTCTAGCAAAAACAATCCCAACATAGTCAATGTCTCCTTATACATCAGACCCACCATACCTGGAACTAGCCTGATAAACCTCTGCTGCACTCCCTCAAGAGCTGGAGCATCTTTCCTCAGAAAAGGATACCAAAATTGCACACAATATTTCCAAGCGTTATGTTACGAAAGCCCTGTACAACTAAAACAACACATCCCTGCTCCTGTACTCAAAACTTCTTGCAATAAAGGCTACTCGCTGTCGGTAGTAAAGTTTCATTTAAGATATTGAGATAAAAATCACTTCTGAGGACCATGTGTGCACATATTTAAGATTTTAAGTGCAGGAATGTGATACATTTCTTGTTATGTTCTTCCTCTGCCTCTAAAATGTGACATTACAAGCTCAATTTAAAACTGACATGCTATTTTTGTCTTACCCACATTTCGACAAAGCCCTTATATAGAATAGCAAACATCTGGTTTAGCAAATTTGGAAAAATATCAAACAAGTGAGATCTAAGGACTTTGTGTTCACAGGAGAAAGTTAAGTCAGACAGACTGTCCAAAGCCATAATGGACTTGTATCACTTATTATTGACTGAGTTATATATGGAATATGGATACTTTTAAAACCTGTATACTCTCTTCAGTAGAATGCATGGAGCCTTTAAGCCACAGTTCCATATGTATCTCATCTTTACGTTCTGCAGTAATGAAAAGCACTACATTTCATTGAGAAAATTTGTTCTTAATTTCCAGGCTCAACATTGTGTTTTGTATTTCACAAGCATGTACTCAGCAGCATTAGTTTTGCGCAGTGACAAAAGTTGTAACTTCAACTGTTTTACTCTACAGACACTAGCAGTAAATGTTTCAATTAAGTGTGTAATGTGACTTTCCTTGTTGCTCAGTTCCAAAACCACATTTGTCTACAATTCAGATAGTAATTTGAGGAGTTTCTTTTAGGCTAAAATGTTTCATTTTCCTTCCTGCAGAATTGGATGATTTCAAATCTTTCTTGGTTCTCCTAAAATTGAATTTTCTTTCAGAAATGAACATTTAGAAAATAAATCTATAACAGATCTGAAGTTGTACTTTAGAATTTTTTATCAATTACAATCAATATAGGTCTACAAAATCATGAGGGGTATAGACAGGGTGGATAGCAAAAAGCTTTTTCCCAGAGTGGGGGACTCAATTACTAGGGGTCATGAGTTCAAAGTGAGAGGAGGAAAGTTTCAGGGAGATATGCATGGAAAGTTCTTTACACAGAGGGTGGTGGGCACCTGGAACGCGTTGCCAGCAGAGGTATTAGACGCAGACACATTAGCGTCTTTTAAGATATAGCTGGACAGGTACATGGATGGGCAGGGAGCAAATGGACACAGACCGTTAGAAAATAGATGACAGGTTAGACAGAGGATCTTGATCGGCGCAGGCTTGGAGGGCCGAAGGGCCTGTTCCTTGCTGTAGGTTTCTTTGTTTCTTTGTTTCTTTCTTACAATCAGTCAATGGATAACATTGTTGAAAGGCAGTCTCGCTCCCTTCATCTCAACGATTCAATGTTCTCTGCATCTCCTCTCCAGCTTGCTATCTGCACTAAGGCTCCCATGAGGCCCCTGAATGGTCTTTCAAGCCCTTCGTGATCTGTTTCTCTTCGCTCCTATATACCTCACCTCCTGCAATCTTCTACCTATCTGGGCCCCATTGACACTCCCAGGCCCAATTCCAGAGCACTTTCTCTCTTCTACACTTCCTAACTGTTGCCTGGTGTCTTGGCCTATCCAATGGACAACTAGCCTGCGTAGGCTTAAAAATTAGGTTTCAAAAATGATCATTTCATTACATTCATCAGAACCCAAGGATTTCTTGGATTTCCCAAGAGAAAGGTCCCTCTCTTCCCTCCTCTAGAAATATCTTCCATCTCCACTTTCTCATAAATATGCTGAAAGATTTCACACAATTTCGGTATTTTTCATGAGATGCTGTTATGTACCAATATAATTGGCATAGAAATGGTGATTGGTGTCACAATTTCTTTAGGAACAGTGCCAACTTAGTTAGATCCATATTCAGCAGAAAAAAAATTCTTATAATCAGTCAGTAATTTATTTTAAAATAAAACATAATCTTAGTGTCGTATCCACTCATTATCTAAGTTATCTAGTTAATGGGCTTTACTAAATAGCTTCATTCAGTCAAAGAGAGTTGAGCCTTCACAGATGACTGCCTTTGTCTTTAAAATAACAGGCTGACAGAAAACTAGTTGCCCTTGTTGTGATGGTGAAACTCTCACCATCAGCACTGCTGAATATTCACCTTTCAAGAATGTGTTTGTTTGGGGATGAAAAGAAAACTGCTTGTCTGTCTGAAACCAGCTTGATAGGAAACAAGAATATTATTGCCTTATGTAGTGTTGCCAAGTTTAGTTTTCACTTGGCAGATGACTTGCAAGTGTTCTTTTTTGCTAGTGAAACTATTTCAGTGTACTGCAATGGTACTAACTCGATAGTGTACTTTTATTCCACTGCAAGCTCAAAAAATCTTGTGAAACATAGTTCCAAATCTACATGTTGTGGAGTTTCTCATACACATACATGGTACCAACAATCTTGCAACACTAAACAGCTTTTCAGCACATATAATAACTCTAAATGCTATTGAGTTATATCACAGAAAATCATTCAGAATTAGCATTTTTTTAAACAGTGACACGAAGCGATCCTGCACAGTGGCTCAATGGTTAGCACTGCAGCCTCACAGTACCAGGGACCCAGGTTCGATTCCAACGTCGGGTGACTGTCTGTGTGGAGGTTGCATATTCTCCCCGTGTCTGCGTGAGTTTCATCCGGGTGCTCCAGTTTCCTCCCACAGTCCAGAAATGTGCAGGCTAGGTGCATTGGCCATGCTAAATTGCCCGTAGTGTTCAGGGGTGTGTGGGTTATAGGGGGATAGGTCTGGGTGGGATGCTTCAAGGGGCAGTGTGGACTTGTTGGGCCAAAGGGCCTGTTTCCACACTGTAGGGAATCTAATCTTACAGAGGTGCCCCAGTATGGTCCTTGCTGGCATTTACTGACTCATTTTATTTTTAATGTGTTATGTGAGCTTCCATGTTACCTCAACCATATTTCCGGTTCTGATCTCCCCTAGAAAATCTAGTGACTGCCTCCCACATTGGACAACACAATTTCCAGGCACACAACAATCATTTCCCATGTGTATAATGTTTACCTAGATTGGACTTCTCCAGTGGGACCTACTTAAACTAATTGGGTGGACCAGGTACTGTAATGGCATTGGGTTGATATATCTCCATTATTATATCAAGCTTTGAATGAGCTGACGACATAGGACTCCAGTTGCTCTACTCCAAACCCCCACACCAATGACAATTATTTCTTCGGGAAAAAATAAAGATTTTGTTCTCTACAACATATGCCAAACTATCAAAGTATGGAAAAAGTTATTGCCCAACATGTTACCTCCTGTTTTCCATTATAGCTGGTTGATCTCAATGTTTATTAACAGTTCAGGCCACATATCATGTTGTTTTGTAATGCTGGTGAACTAACATCTTAATCTTAGGCCTTATTTTACAAACTCTTACAAATTCCCTGAAACATACCTGGAATGTGTTTATTTCCACTTGACTTTAAAGAGTGAGGGGTGGCTTGATTGAAGTGTATTAGATCCTGAATGGTCTTGACAAGGTCAGAATCTATCATAGAATCCCTAAAGGTGGAAACTGGCCCTTCGGCCCAACAAGCCCACACCAACCCTCAAAGCATCCCACCCAGACCCATCCCCTAATCTACATATCCCTGAACACTACAGTCAATTTAGCATGGCCAATCCACCCAACCTGCATACCTTTGGACATTGGGAGGAAGCTGGAGCATGTGGTAGAAACCCACGTAGACACTGGGAGAATGTGTAAACTCCACACAGACAGTCGCCCGAGGGTGTAATCCCTGGCACTGTGAGGCAGCAGTGCAAACCACTGAGCCACCGTGCTGCTGGTTGACATGGAAAAAATGTTTTCTCTTGCAGGTGAGTCCTCAACCAAGGGGCATTGTTTTAAAATTAGGAGTCTCCTTTTTAGGTCAGAGATTCTCAGAGGGTAATGCAAATTAAAAACTTACTGCTTTAGAAGGTGGTGAATATTTTTCAAAAAGATTCTTGTTAGGTGAAGGAAACAAAGATTATTGTGGATAGATGGGAACGTGGAATTTGGAACACAAACAAATCAGTCATGGTCTTATTGAATGGCAGAGGAGACTCAAGGGATTGAATGGTCTATTTCTGCTCCTGTTTTGTATGGTCGTATGCTGTGATGTTAACATTTACTCGTGCGCACTTCGAACTCTTTTGAATTATACAATCCCTACACTGGAATTCAGATTTTATATTACAAGCAAATCCAAACATAATAAAATGAAAAACTGCAAAGTTGTGATATAAACAGAATACAAATCAGCTGATGGTTTATAGCTTTTATACTGCCCATGACCCCAAATAGCATAATCCACTTGTACCAGTGAGTTATGTGGTCAACCCACTCGATGATTTGAAAACTGTAGACTGAACCATGCCCTGAGATTTGTATACTGTATTTGCTGATTTCAACTTGATAGCGTAAACTACACGCTGTGAATAAATTCCAAACCATGATCTTTTTCATATGTGGTGTACAAAACATGACATTCAAAGGTTACAATCTCCAAAAGTAATATTTTTTATTCAACTGGTTACAGTAGCAGTGGAATAATTGATACTTCTCCGAAGACTACAAAAGTTAAAGAGGAATTCAAATAATTGATGCAAGCAAAATGGATACTGTCAAATAAATAATTCAATATGCCCCAATCTTGAAGTTGGGATTGCCCTGTAGAAGGACAGAGACTGTTAAAACTAATGCAGCCATGATAATACAGTCTAATATAGCACTTTCAGCATGTTAACAAGTAGTTAGTATAAAAAATATTGTTAAATGTTGCTGATCTAAATCTTTGGATGTTGTAGGTTGCTACTTTTTAGGGATAAGGATATAAATTATTTGGTATTCACCTAAAATAGTGGTTGTAGAAAAATATACATAGAAAAATTAGGACCAAAACATACTATTCCAAATAAGTGTTTTATTTTAAGAAAATAAATATAATTACAGTTCATGTCCAGTGTCAAAAATAAAAAGCCCAGTAAAGTTGTTGAGCAACAGTTTCATTGCAAATGTAAACATTGTTGAGTATATTTTTCCATATTGATCTATTGTTCATGCTGTCACCTCATTATAACAAATATTATTGCACAACCACAGTTTAGAGCCAGTCATTCAAAATAGTTTTGAACTGAATACATTGAAATGACACACAATGAAACCAGATTATCCATAACTAGTTATGGACTAATCAGAGTAGGACTGTGCTTTCAGGATAATTTGACTATTTCTTGTTATTTGGAAGGATTATGAAATAGCAGCAACCAAACTAATGGGCTGAATCTTATGCTTTTTTTTCTCACAGTGTCAATTTCATGGAGTTTCATGGAGGGTTTCTCTATGTGGGGCATCATGAATTTTCTTGTCATATCTTATCAAATCTGCCTCCTTAACTACCTATGAAATACATACGGTGTCTCTTTTGCCCAATTCTAGCCCAATCTACTAGTTTTCACACCCAGAACAACTCATCACTGCTGGTATATCCCAGAATCCTTTATTCATTTATTCATTAATGGGGTAATGAGGGCATCGCTGGCAAGGTAGCGTTTATTGCCTGTCCCTAACTGCCCATGAGGGTCTGGAGTCACATGTCAGCCAGACCAGGTAAGGATGGCAGTTTCCTTCCCTAAAGGACATTAGTGAACCAGGTGGCATTTTGGAACAATTGACAATGGATTCATGGTCTCCATTAGATTCTTAATTCCAGATATTTTATTGAATTCAAATTTCACCATCTACCATGGCAGGATTCAAACCCAATTCCCCAGAATGTTATCTGGGTCTCTGGATTAACAGTCCAGCGATGATACCACTGGGCCATTGCCTCCATTGTCAGAATGGACTGACATCCCTGGAACCTGCCATTTTCAAAAGGCTGTTACGCTCCCAGACAAAGCACAGTATTTCCCGAGTTGCCCTGTACAGTTTCTGATATTTGCCATAACATAGCACACAAAGGAAAATTGGCAGCCATGTTGCAGGCAGAGACATAGAGGTCCTGTTAGATAGAATGGTGCAGTGGCAAGATGCCCAGTAACCCCAGGACTGGCAGTGCATGTCTTGACATTAGACAGTTAGCCTGCTCTGTATTTGCAAACGGGGTTACTGCAACCTCAGCTGTCTGGATGAATGCCCATCAGTGTCAGAAGAAAGACAATGGCTAACTCCACCCTGCTGCATCAGGGTAAGTATCACTATCTACTCTCTGATGCCTCACAATTCACTCCATCTCTGCTGCTGTACTTAAGCTTACATCAAGTCTCATGCTGTAACACTCTCACTATTGTCTGCAATATCTTCTCTCACTCAATTTCACACAATCCAATCCCTGACACAATTAGCCCTGCATGCCCTCTGTATGACCTACTCATTTGCTCAGGACACCAGCTTGCCTGCACCAAATGTAACAGCCGTGCCTCTGACTTTCATCTCCCTTAACACCTGCTTCTCTGATTCCAGGAGGAAAGAAAAATCAATAGTGCAGAAAGATTCAAGGTGGATTGTGGCATTTGACGCCTCACAGCTTATAAGGAGATGATCCCAACTCTGACCATCCCAAGCAGCTGACTGACCATATCCAAGCCCCTGGCCTGGTATCAGAGGCTGCCCTTGACTTATTGTACCAGGAAGACAAGGCAAGTCAGGAATGCTGAGAGCATCCATGTAGACTCAGAGTGAGTGAGTCCTTTGACAGTGAGCAAAACAGCTGAGCGATGCAGCCTGGTCCAGCCCACAAGCTAGGTGTGTGTGTCCCTGAGCTCAAAGACCTTTTTTCAGAATCACAACAATAGATGATGTTAACCACTATACTTTAGCTTTTGTGCTCCAAAGATGCTGCTTGGCCTGCTGTGTTCATCCAGCTCCATACATTGTTATCTTGGATTCTCCAGCATCTGCAGTTCCCATTATCTCTAATAGATGATGTTGCACTAAGAAGCACAGCACTGAAATGCAAATGAATGGATCGACAGTGTACCATGAGTGTTCTTTGGGGCTAGTACATGTTGGATGTCAGTGTTCATGGATATGGGGTGGGTGTGGCTGGTACCCATGGAGCATGTCCTGAGATGTTAGATATTGGTGTACTACTTGGAGGCTCTTTGCAGCAAATGGTGATTTGAAGTTGTCAGACCCACTCTGACTTCCAAATCAAATAATTCTTAGCATCGGGTTGTTCATGGTTGCATATTAGTGAGGTGAGTTGTGCAGCTAATAAAGTAATTAGCAATCAATGATCCCTCTTAATAGGTACCTTGCCACTGCCTGACGAGAACCTCAATTAGATCTCAGAATTTAGGTAAGAGTGGTAGGATGCAGTGGTAATAACGAGACTAATAATTCACAATCCCAGATTAATTTTCTAGGAACATGAGTTTGAATTCCCCCAAGCAGATAGTGAAATTCAAATTCAATAAAGAAAACTTGGAATACAGAGCCAGCTGTGTGGTACCTTGTAATCACTGTCAATTAGTTCATTATTGTCCAAGAGGGAAGGAAATCTACCATCCTTGCCTGGTCTGACCTGAACGTAATTCCAGAACCACAGCAATGTGGTTGATGTTTAAACTGTCATCTGGGCCATTAGGAATGGGATTAAATGTGGGTTTAGCCGTTAATGCTCACATCCCATGAACAAACATTTAAAATAATTAATAATGCAGTAAGTTGCTCCCATGGGCAAATTGGCCTGGCTGGACTTTTCGCATGATTTTGCTACATTTCTCACCATAGACCACAGCATTCATGCCCCTATAAGATGCTGCTGAATGTGTGGGTGCAAGGACTAACAGGAGAGGCTATGCAGTGTATATCTAACTATTATAATACATTTTACATTATGGAATATTATGAAAATTTCTACTCCAAATAGTGAATTGATTTGCAATCATGAATCTATTTATATTACAAAACAGTATCAAATTTAAAATCCTGGGTAATGCAGAATGCTAACACCAGTGTACTTAGGTCTAATATTTATTAATGTTGGAAAAATAGAAAAGAGAATTATTGCATTGGTTTCCTTGATTTTGGCCTGATTTACAGATGAAATAACAATAATCTGAGAAACATTTTATCAACATGAAAGTCTGCACTTACTAAGACTTCAATTTCAACCTGGATTCCCATTCCACAGTGAAATATGTTGGACTAATTGACATGTCTATGAACTTGACTTAGATCCTCTTGAGTTTGAGATGTAGATAAGATTTAATTGAAGTGTTTAAAATTGTGAAGGCATTTGGCTGAGGTAATACAAAACATCCATTTCCTCTAGCAGGTAGTCTTCAGATCCAGGGAATGCATCCCTAAAATTAAAGCTGCACAATTTAGAAGCAAAGTCAGGACACATTTGTTTTGGATGAGGCCTAGCAGGAATCTGGAGGCCTTGCCAAAAGGACACTGGACCAATTGAAATCTTCAAGACTGAAATCAATAGATTTTGGATCCCTATTCATTTTTCAATCTCTAAATTTGACCTTTATTGACAATCAGCTCTCCCATTCCCTGCCCCATCACTCCCACCCCAAACCATAAGTTACGAATAAGGTTAATTGGCTTCAATCTGAGCATGTCCCTGGCCCATATCAAGGCAATTTTGTTCATTATTCATCTGTACCTCAGGTGAAGATTGAATTCGCACCAGGAATTGTTTCACTATCATTCTGGTGCAAATTATTGAATGACACCAATCATCAGTAATTTAAATGCAATATGCATAGTGTTATGCATTATTTTCCTCCACAAAAATGCTTCAAGAGATTCCATGTGATAATGACCTACATTTAGAAGAGAGAATGTTTTATTCAATCAAGATCATTATTTATATTATTAAAAGGCTGACTGAATTCTATTACATTAAACCATGACCACTCCATGAATATCGATAGTTGTAGCTAATTTGCACACAGCATTCTGATTTTTTACTACTCAGTTTTTGCATGCATGACCTTATAAAACCAGAATATCTAGGGAGTCATATATAAAGCTTGTTTGGCATCTATATTCTCCATATTTGGACATAGACTTATAATGAAATGACAGAACTCATAAGCAAGTAAATTCAATTCCAGGATTTTGCTGCATCTTGTAAATTCATGGATGTAATGCACAAATGCATTTTACTTTAATTATCAAAGTTCTCAGAAAACTTTGACTGTCAACTTTGCACAACATTCATTTTTAACTTGAATTCTCGATCAATTTATTTATGTGTTCTGAATATCCTGACATATTTATCATATTTACATCTGTCAATGATATCTGAAACATATGCAAACTGTCTGCCTGCTCCTAACTAAGTAATTTTCTTTTAAGTTTATGTCCTATGAATTCATGTAATATACTTTGCACTGATTTTTGTTTGCCAATCTGTTGCCTTCATGCGCCTAAATTCAAGTTGCCAGGGTATGACAAGGCCATTATTGGCTGAGTGTGATATCACAGACCCCTAGCCCAACTGGAGTCAATGGAAACCGGAGGGGAAAACTCTTCTGGTTGGAGTCGTACCTGACACATAGGAAGATGGTCATGGTTGTTGGAGGTCACTCATCTCAGCTCCAGGATATCTCTGCAGGAGTTCCTCAGGATAGTGTCCTAGGCCCAAACATCTTCAGCAGCTTCATCAATGACCTCCCTGCCAACGTAAGGCCAGAAGTGGCAATGTTCACTTGCAATTACACAATGTTCAACACCATTCACAACTCCTTGAATACCAAAATAATCCATTTTCAAATACCATAAAAAATGCTTTGACAGAAAATTGGCCAGAAATATTCATGCCATGCAAATGCCAAGCCATGACAATCTCCCAAAGAAAGAATTTAACTACAACCTCTTGTCATTCAATGGCATTATCATCATTGAAACCCTCACTGTCAACATCCTTGGGGTTACCATTTACCAGAAATTAAACTGACTCTCCACATAAACGTCGTGACTATGTGAGTACGTCAGAGGCTAGGAATACTGCAGCAAGTAACTCACCTCCTGACTCCCAAAAGCCTGTTCACTGTCTATAAGGCACAAGTCAGGAGTGTGATATAATGCTCCCCACCTGGATGAGTGCAGCCCCAACAGCACCATCCAGGATGAAGCTGCCTGCTTGATTGGCACCACATTCACAAGCATCCACTCTCTCCATCACCTATGTTCGGTTGCAGCAGAGTGTACCATCTACAAGATGCACTATAAAAATTCAACAGAGACCTGAGGCAGCACCCTTCCAAACCCACAACTACGTCGATCTAGATTGACAAGTGTAGTAGATATATGAGAACACCACTACACAAAAGTTCCACTCCAAGGCACTCACCGTCCTGACTTGGAAATATTTCACCATTCCTTCAGTGTTACTGGTTCAAAATCCTCCCTTAGGACATTTCCACAGCACATTGGCTGCAGTGGTTCAAGAAAACAGCTTACCATCACCCTCTCAAGATCAACTAGGGATGGACAATAAATGCTGACCCAGCCAACAACACCAACATCTCATGATTGAATAAAAAAACCTCATTCTTGAAGATTGTGCTTTTTGGTAGGTGTTGGAACCTGCTGATATTTATGAAACCACCATAACATGCTTTGCTGTCTGTAAGAGAGGGTGGGAGAACACTGGGAACAAGGAAGGAGGTAAGTCATAACTGTTGGTCGTAAGAGAGTTCAAGATTAAATTTTATGAAATTTATAAATTTTGTGGTGGAATCATGAGAAGAATAATAAGAAGGTACTTGATGGCATAGAAGCACTGCACATTAGAACAGCGATGTGCGGCTGTGTGGGGCAATAACACAACATCTACATTCAATTGCTGAGCCTCTAATTTTTGATGCAATGTGTAATATTAATGAGTAAAACAGAGATTTTTTTGTTCCAGGTGTGAAAAGCAAATTAGTTCAGACATCTTCGGTGATTGGCTCTTGTCCACTTTCTTTAAGTTAGCTCCACCAGGTGACATGGCAACCGACAACACCTTAACCCCTTTTAAATTTAGAAGCACCGATTGGAGAAGAAAGTTCAGGGGGTAATACAGTGCATGACTGCAAGAACTGAACAGTTTATTGTATTTAAGAATAAATTCCTAGCAATGATCATCATGTTAGTGACAGTCATGTTATGGCGTCCTGGCTGAACTTTGTCCTCCCTAAATCAGGGATACTGATGATAATTCCAACACCCTCACTTCCAGTTTAGCTGAACAAAGCTAATTCAGGACAAGGAATTAAATCTGGTGTCTCCTTGTCTACAGTGTCCGGTGCAATATCATGCAGGGTATTTACCAACTGAGCATTTGCTGTAGCATAGTCAACATACATAGACATATTGACACAGGAGCCTGAAAATAACTGCTAGTGATGCTATTGTACAAATATTGAACATTATAATGGAGATGTTAACCAATTTAAGATAAATTGGCTAATGCTTCTATTAAAATAGTGAAGAGGGCTTTGATCGAGAACATTAAGCATTTTTGTGATAATATCACCAACAGTAATTTCTAATCCAATCTGTTTGCATATGGTAGGTCATTGTATTAGACTTGCAGAGGCTAGTATAAGGAGTGATAAAAATGTGCTTGTATTTTTAAATCAAAATGAAATGTTTCTTTTTTTTCTTTGAAGGATACTTGGAAAAAAATCAAAATTGAATACGATTTTCAGTAGGTATTCAGGTGCCCCCTGATCCCTCTCAATCTTGTTTCCCCCCAGTAAGTTGCAGTGATTAACATCACTGTGAATAAAAGAACACAGATGCTTCTGTTTGATAGCTCAAATTGATGTTCATTACACCATCATTCTTAACCACGTGCACATAGCTCACCCACCCTGCTCTGTATTTCTTCCAGTCTTAATTACTTAGCTGACTGCATCTGTCACAAATTATTGACTAGAATCTACTGAAACTAATGAAATGGATATATCTATCACAGAATATGCAGCAAAGGTATTGGTAGAGAGGAGACTGAACCAACCAGAAAGGAATGTGTTGTCACAGAGTTCCAATGATAACGTTTCAGTGTAGTCTGTATATGCCATTGCTATGAGGGTAGTGGAGGAGAAAAAGAAAGCAAGCTATTGTGTTTCTTCTTTATTCAGCTTGCACAACATATATAAGTTAGCCAATTGTTAACAAAGATGGTAGGAATTACCAGTGCTGGAGAACCTGAGATTACACATCCGAGATAACGTCAGCTTTCCTGCTCCTCTGATGCTGCTTGGCCTGCTGTATTCATCCAGCTCTACAATTGTTAACAAATATTGATCCAATTTTGGGTACAAGAAGCAAGTACAGGGTTCATTTCTTGGTGAAGCGAACAGCCTACTTAATATTGAGGTTCAGGCTTCAACACCTTCAGGCTGGCACATGGCAGATAGCTAACCAATGAATCAGGATCATCTGCTTCACAGTTTCCCAGGATGGACAGAGATAGGATTGAATTGCTCCTCCAAATCTCTTTTCCCTTCTTTAGTTCAATTTCAATTATGTTGAAGTGTGAACTGCTTCAGGCTATTGAATCTGGAGATTTAGTGATTCAAGGTGTTTACAGAATAATGGAGCAAATCAGAAGAAAAACTGAAAACATGCAAACCATTATAGAAATGACTGCAACTACTGCTGACAATAGCCATCTCTATATTAATGAGTTATTTATAATTCAGCAGTTTTAGAGAAGTTGTTCAGTGCATATGAGCTAAATACATTGTAAATCCAACTATTTTAGTCCCTGATTTTGAGTTGGATTTATGTTTCAGAGCACTTTTCACATTTACAATCAACTGCAATTGTTTCAACTTATGTTCTAGATATAATGCTACACATGATGGTGTTACCTTCATGCCTGCTATTGCCAGTTCCAATTCTAATAAACAAATATTTTTGAAGAATTTAAATCCTGTCCTCACCCCAGATGACCCAACACTGTTTAAAACCTTCATTAAAAATATATACAAATCAGACTGTGTGTGAGGATTCTATTCAGAAAAATGTACCTGGTGTTAACTCATAAACCTCTAAAATATTCAAAGACTTGAATATTTAAATTGCACCATTTTCATTCTCGCAGTCTATACTGCCGGATGTAGTTTAAATTTTCACCTGAAGTTAGCATAATTGTCTCATTTTACCCTACCCGCAGAATCATTACAGTGATGAGTCTGACACATACTGACATATTTTGGCAGGGAGGTAGCCTGCCTGGCAGTTATATTACTTGTCTCCTTTTAACACTGTTTCTTTGAATGAGATCCAGGTATATAGTCTGACAATGGTGATATTATCAGAATGGACTATGGTACCAATGTAAGTCATTTGCAGAATTGTGTCCATGTTCTTATGCTAATTTGGAGTCAAACAGCAGTACTGTCCCTTGAATGACCTTTTGATGGCACTTGAGATCGTATAATGTTCGGTTATTATAAATTCCATAATGCACCCCATTTCTCTAGGTTCTATTTATTTGATAAGTAAGCCCTCAGGCTATCTACCAAATTCCAACAGGTTACAATGAGGGAAATAATACAGAGGAGTGAAATTGTTTTGGCTTCGTAAGTACAGAGTACTCAAAATATTGCAATGAAATGTCATTACTGTTCATTTTTAATGAATTTGTCAACTAAATTTTATGTTCAACATAGTGTGCAACCTTGTTTTAATTACAAATTCAAAATAGCCTAATTCACTAACAATGAAAGTGGCCATACATTTTAATATGCAATTATTTATTTTAATTTTCACAGTAATAAAAGCAATCAACTACAAAATTACAGTGCTATGAGGTCAGAAACCACAGATGTCCACAAATGCTGTGGATAAAACCTACAACTGCTAAAGTTTGAAAGCAGTCTGAAGTACAGACTTCAGCTACAATTCCTGCGCTGTAACATACGGCATTTGAATTCGGAATTAAAATCAGGTTTCCATTTGGAACATGGGTTATATGTTACCTGGCAACAAGGCAGAAACTATATTAGCTTTACAGAAACATTAAGCAGACCTAAAAATATCAATAAAAACACATCCACTTTCTCTGCTAAATAGCAAATCATAAAGGGACCAAGTGGTATTTTTCAGTCAAAGGCTAAAGTTCTAATATAGCACATTTTTTGGTAGTCATCAAGATAACTTTTGTTTTTAAAGATGTTTCTGTTCAGTTATTTCTTTTGGGATTGCATTCACTGTCCTTCTTTAGCCTTTCACCTCCTCTGTTTCAAACCTCTTGTGGAAAGAACAGATGTGGAATTATATCAAGTGTTGTGGAGTGATGCAGTCATAGGGCTATGTGTTTCTTGCCACTCCACAAATGGCCGCCAAACATTGGGGTACCATTAAAAGCAACCAAGACATTCTTCTACAATGCTAGCCAGATTTTGGTATGTGAAGTTCTGAAACTCACTCAAGGACATACCTTATATGCCAGGTCCTCTTCTTATTGAGCTATTGTATCTTTGGTAGTAAAGCTGCAAATGTCCCAATAACACCACAATTTTACCAGGGCATCCACAGCTCATGCGCAAATATTGCAGAGGATCAGAGGGCAAACTCATGTTGAATATTGACATTTGAGGCTCCCGTGCAGTCTTACAAATTTACTTATTGCTGCTGCCATGTCACAATAGCCTGTCCTTATGGCCATTAAACATTACATGACATAAACGATAAACAGAAGGCAGAAACTCTAATTACTCAGAGTGGGCAAGGCTCTCCACAAAAACTTAGTCAAAGCATTGTTCCTTCTACGGTAGCAATGTAAATGAAATGTGCACTATCACTGGACTACTCTAGTTAAACATTTGCAAATGGATAATGCCTGTTTACAATATATTCAGATGTGCACTACTAGATAGATGCCTCAGAGATAGTAGGAACTGCAGATGCTGGAGAATTTGAGATAACAAGGTGTAGAGCTGATGAACACAGCAGACTAAACAGCATCAGAGGAGCAGGAAGGCTCCTTCCTGCCCCTCTGATACTGCTTAGCCTGCTGTGTTCATCCAGCTCTATGCTTTATCTTAGATAGATGCCTCACTTATTTTTGCAGTATTTTACTAATAAGTAATAATAATGATAAATAATAAAATAATAAGTGATTTGTTCTGGTGACATTAGCATTGAATCTATAAAAGAGTATGTAGAAGTGAATTCTACAGATGATATGCACAGACATACATACACACAAGAAGATAAGATCTCAAGAATATTTTAAACACACCCCTGTTTACCGCACAATATTGTCCTCCACTATTCAATGTCAAGAACAGTAGGTACGGTTGTAATCAACGCCTGAAACGCCTTGGTAGCCGATTGAGCCTGGTCAATGACAAGTGAAACATCAGCCCACTAATCTCACTCAGCACCAATGCCAAGGCAGGGTGGAGTTTGTGAGGAAAGACAGGTCAGGGCAGCTGCAAATTAAAAGCCCATTTGTGGCCATTAGGAGGTTACATGATGCAATGTCCAACAGTTAGATTTCAATGGCATGCTGACTCGAGCAGTGTTTAATTTTTTAGACTCAATCACTGAGAATCCCATGTAGCTGAATCCACAGCTGCACACTAAACAACAAACAAACCCATTTTCGTCATTGGCGCTGATGCTAGGATAAAACTGCTTGAGCAGAACACATGCACAGATGCAAACTCTCACCTGAGCCTCATCCTGCCCTCCATTTGGCCCTACTAAGTTAATATCGTTGTTACAAAGCTATTGGTCTCTTGGCATACTGTTGGCTCAATAGCGAAGCTGCTTTTCCAGCTAATCTGACAACTCTGATCCAAGAAGCATCAAGGGCCCAATTAAGAAGACACATCTTATCAAAGAGCTTATTTTGCATAACAGAATACAAATGAAGAATAAAAATTTAATGTTTTAATAACTTCAGACAAAGCGGACCATTGATATAGAATGCTTAGAAATTTTTATGGCTGCTGTCAGATTCATGATGAAACTGTTATTTAGGAACACTTGGCAAAACAGTGGAAAATCTTGCAGTAATGGTGTGTGCATGATAACACATTAAATCTTGATGGACGTGTATCTGTGCATGGCGCTCAAGCAGCTTGTTTATCTGTGCAGCATTTTTTCTCTTTGTTAAAAATGCCTCTACCTAATGAGACTGGCACATTCAATTTTTACAATCATAATCAATAAAGCCTGTTTATGATTAGCTTGCAAAACCGTCAGTTTAGAAGTTAAAAAATAAAATTGGCACATGACTGCAGTCCCCTTAGCAGAATGCGAAGTGCTAAATCTTCCAAGCTAAAGTTTTACTGGTGTGTTATGACTGAAAATGCCTTGTCAGCCATCTGTCAGTTTCTCTTCTAACAGCCATATTTTCAAACCTACTAAACACCGAGAACATTTGGCCATGAGAGGCCACCTCTACAATTAAACAGGCAGCTTCCACAGTGGTGGCGAGGGCATGTTGGAACGTAACTGTGTTATTAATTTCAAAGTCCATAAAGAAAAGCTATGACCCTGTCATCTTGACGGACTGGCAGTTTAATGTATTATAAACTGCTAAATTCTGGAAAAACACAATGCACCCACATTGCAGATTGGAATAAATGCTAATCAAGGCTGATTAATCAGCTGCTAATTCCTCTGATACAAAAAGGTTAAAGAGTCAATGGTGTAAAATTAGCTCTTTCTCATGTGTCCCTTTGCATTTGGAGAAACTGATTGTTCATTTGCATCATTTCTGAATGTTTACACAGTGAATAAAGGAGAGACCCTTTGTGTGATATTTGCAAATCATCTTTCATTTTTGTCTGTTCTCGTTGAGCTTTGAACCGTGCCTTCTTTGAAGCTATTTGTTTCAGAAGCAGTTCTGAAACTTTGTCTGACTGTTTAAAATCCCATGGTAAAAAAAGGCTTGAAGTTTAAAAGCAATTCAATGCTTATGGGCTTGTTTTGAGTCCCTGGTTTTCTTCAGTGCACTGCTCCATTGTACAGAACCTCCAAAGGAATGCTCTCCGGTGGACTACAGCCTGTCACAGCTCCCTGTCATGCGTCTGATAATTAAAATCTGACTGATTTATCGACTGGCATCAACAATCTCAGCTCAAGAGTTATATGACGTTCATCCTTCCCAAGGCTAAATTTACTTGGCAAAGGAGGGACCCTTTACTCTTTACTTGAGCTGTCACTTAGCTGCTGAGAAAGTACAAAGATGGTGAACAGGGATACAGCTGCACTCTTTATTTTATTCTAATATTTACTACATTCCAGCAAATAAACAAACTGCTGTTCAGCCAGTCCTGACTACATGGCACCAGTGATGTATATGAGATAGTGATGTTTGTAGCAGGCCTGCTGAGTGACCAGGAAGCAAGCAGTGTACAATGAGAGAACAATTCTGCCTAGATATTCTTGCACAATCCAAGAAAAGAAACAGGGGATCTGATTATTATTTTTATATAAAATAGGCTGAAATTCATTTTGTATTCAATAAAATGCATGATTTAAGCATTCAATGTTTGAACAATTTTGTTCATGATAACACAAAATATTTCAGTCATAATGCGTTCAACTCTGGAATGTGCAACTGTTGTGGGAAATAACTGAATATCAAATAAGGAAATCCTGATTTACCCACAAGGCAACATGTGCTCAGTCTCTGAGCAGCAGTCCTGATTTTCCTCCTCAAGGTTGGCTAATTTTTGACATTGGAAATCATTTCTACATAGCAGCTGGATCAAACTATTTTGATATGTGGTCTTGAAAATCCAAGTTTCACTTGATTATCATAGTGGTGGAACAGGAGTTCTGAAGCAACCCAGATTTAAGTGCTCTCCAAGGATTAGGCAATTTATATACAGTTAACTGCCTGTAAAAACACATGGATGTTGAGGGATGGATGTTCTGAAAGTCGGGTGGGCTGTGTCATCACCTATTATCCAGGCAGTGGTCAACTACATGTAGTTTGTGCCCACCTGAGCAAAGAGATGACAAAGCTAGTTACCCAAAGTTTAAGGAAGATGAAATCAGTTTCATTCTTCACCAGAAATGAATGCCCCCAAGTGCCTGAGACTCCCTTTGGTAACTATTTCAGACCTTGAAATTAACTGAAGCTGTTCTAGAAGTTCTACGACTCCCTGTGAAGTACTGTATAGGTGCTTATTGTACGCACATGATAGCTGAGAGCACAAGAGGTGGGACCATTTGCAAAACTAAACTTTCTCAGCTTCTAAAGTGTTTCAAATTTTGGACATTTAGCAAAGAGTCTAGGTTTTCCAGTGGGCACATAGAAGAGTAGACCTACTAAAGCCTATGCCTTTAGTGATTCATTGGAATCTTCCTGTAAAATTAGTTAGAGTAAACCATACAAATTTGTTGTAAGTGCAGTATTTTGGCATCTGTAACACTTTTCATTAACAGCCTAACAAGATTTTAAACAGAAAATGTCAAGCACTTCAATTTTTCTCATATTGATCATGAATGTATTTCAGCAGGCATGATTGTCAAGCAGCAATATTTATTCTATAACCCCTTGGCTCCAAGTTTCTCACATTAGCAAAATTATTGTCTAATAGACTTTGGTTGTGAGACAAATCCAAATCATGGAAGTTCTTACATTTACTCTACATTAAATGTGTTGACTGCTCTACACAGAGTCTTCAAATTCAATGATAGTAAATCTCGCCTTTCTTTTTCACGAAGACTGAAAAAGCACTTTTGTTGTGTGAAAGCTATATCACTGTTTCAATCTGCCCATCAATCATTCTGAAGCATAATTGACAATGCCATGTAAAAGAATGAGTTACCCATGTGCAGAGTTTTGTGTAATGGACAGGAGTACCATAATTTAATTCAAGCACTTATTATGGTCTAGCCTCAAATAGTTTGTGGCTTGATTTTATATTTCAGTTCTAAGTTTCCATTTTCAGGAAGATGTCTTCAAAACCTGAAGCCCAAATTGACTCAAATGCCAGTCCCTAATATTTGCCATGTAGTTGCTCCTGATTTCTGATTATTTCCAACTAAAGATGAGCTTTGAGCAATATTAATCAATCAATATGTATGAATTATAGATGACAGGTTATTATGTTAGGCTAAATCATAGGCACTGAGGGAGAGTAGGCCACTGAGGTTGACTGAATTGATATACCTTATTTCTTACCAAAAATAGCAAGTAATTTCTTTGAGGTCAGGTTATTAACATAACGTGGCCAGATTTACTAATGGGAAGTCGTTCAATCATATATCAACCATTGGGAGTGCAGGTTAGGGACCTGTAACCTGCTGTTATGATTTCTCAGAAGGAAGCCAATAGTCATCTCTTCCAATTCAAATATAACTTTCTAAACTGAGATCCAATATTGGCAAACTTTCAATAAAATGTCCACATGTGCAAATGATTTCTCCACAGCAATGGGGTTTTGGGGGGAATGGGGCATGAAATGTGAAACTGCAGCCCTTGTAGAGCCATTGAGACATTTAAACGGACATAGCCAACTAAAGTCTACATGAAGAAGTAAACGTTAATGTTGTTTTTAGAAAGGCTGTAAAATGTAAAATGTGCAATGTGTATTTTAGCTGTAAAAGAAACTGTTTAAGACAAAATAAAGACTTCCGACAAAACAAAAATTAAAGGCCTAAACAAAGTTAAGAAATAAATTTCCAAGTGGAGCCACGTGCAATATCTGTTTGGTGATTGATAAATGAAATGGCAGATGAGACTCTGAGTAAAGCTGTTCATTTTGAAAATCCAATGCTCACTCTATAAAGGACTCCAATGTACCGTGCCTTTTGGTACATCTGACCACCAGGCACAACATTATAACTAGGGGCGGCACGGTGGCTCAGTGGTTAGCACTGCAGCCTCACAGCGCCAAGGACCCGGGTTCGATTCCCACCTCAGGCGACTGTCTGTGTGGAGTTTGCACATTCTCCCCGTGTCTGCGTGGGTTTCCTCCGGGTGCTCCGGTTTCCTCCCACAGTCCAAAGATGTGCAGGCTAGGTGGATTGGACATGCTAAATTGCCTGTAGTGTTCAGGGTTATGGGGGCATGGGCCTGGATGGGATGCTTCAAAGGGCGGTGTGGACTTGTTGGGCCGAAGGGCCTGTTTCCACGCTGTAGGGCATCTAACATCTAACATTTGTTACAGGACAGTGTCACACTTTCAGGGATCAGCCAAGGGAAGACTACTTAATATAATGTGCATCAGACACATTGCCCAAGATTATAGGACATTAAATATTGCCTGCCAACTAGTTCCACATTGACTGTTCACTTGTAACGCCCCACACATTTTTCAATGCATTTCATGTAAACTCAAGTGCCACCAGGCTGCACAGCCAGGCTGAAATTTATAGTTCTACTTCTTGACAAGGACTTCGCATCAAATTACTAATACAACCTAACAGGACACTGATGCATGGCTACTTTGCTGGCAGAATAGGCTGTAGGTTGGGCTTATATGTATACCTGCTGCTTTAACTTCAGCCTGCATCTCTGCTTGCACAGCTTGAGGTACAAACCTGAATATTGTTGTCCTGCTACTTCTGGACTTCAAGCCCATGATCCTGGCAGGTAGAGCTCGACAGGGAAGTAATTATTCAATGACCACCTAGAATTTTGACTTAAATTACATTAGTCTTCAGTGATTTATGACAACGATGCAGAGGCCCCTTTGTACATCCACATTTTCCAATCTCTCACCAATGAGGAAATATTCTCACATCTATTCTCCTACTAAAGTGGATAACGTCATGCCTTTCCAATTGTATTCCATCTGCCATATTTTTGTCCAATCATTAAGCCTGTCCAAATCCTTTTGAAAATATTTTACATCTTCCTCACTGCCTACATACCATTTGCAAATTTGGAAACAGTACGTTTGGTGCCTCACTCATATCATTGATATGCATTGTGAATAGCTGGGACCCTAGTACTGAGCGTTGTGGTACCCCACTAGTTACAGCCTGCTAGCACATACTTATTCTTACTCTCTATTTCTGAAGCAGAGTCCCAACCCGAAGCGTCAACTTCCCTGCTCCGCTGATGCTGCCTGGCCTGCTGCGTTCCTCCAACTCCACACTGTGTTATCTCTGACTCCAGCATCGGCAGTTCTTACTATCTCTGAGAGAGCTTATAGAGTAGACTTCCCTTAATGTAGCAGCAAAATTAGAGCCTATTATAGCTCTGAATACCATGCATTTTATTATTTTATCTTAATTAACAGTGTAATTAACAGTGTGACAAAGGAGTCCAAGTCTGAACATAGTTCTCCCCTTTGCCTTCTCCTCAACTGTCTGCTCTGAGTGCCAAAAAAATGGATGTGGACATAAAACCACGCAACAAAATAATACCAACATATCAGGCCACCTGTGACTGGTATGGAGGCAAACAAAAGCAACTCAGCAGCAGCAAAATCTTCTCACAGTTCAGAATTTCAATTGCATGGGGAAGGAACCAGGCATATGAAGGCCCAGACATTAGCTGGCATCCTTTAACAAAAGAAGACCTGTAACTAACCTGAATTGGGCGAATGAACTCAAGTGCAGCAAATATAATTTCATTTCGGTAAATGTGAAATATTGCATTTTGGCAAAACAAACAGGGGGCTGGACTTATGCAATTAATGGTAGGTCCCCGGTAGTGTTGTAGAACAAAGAGACATAGGGGGTTGGGGTACATAACTTTTTGAAATTTTCATCACGCACAGACAGGATGGTTAAGAAGTCATTTGACCCTTTTGCCTTCTTTGCTCAATCCTTTGAGTATTGGAATTGGAATGTTATGTTGACCTTGAACAGAACATTGAGTAGGCATCTTCTGAAGTACTGTGTCCAGTTCTGGTTGCCCCACTATAGGAAAGATATTATTAAATTGGAGAGGATTCAGGAAAGATTTACTAGGTTGTTGCTTCATCCAGAATGTTTGAGTTATAAGAGAGGTTGGATAGGCTGGGAATCTTTCAGTGGAATATCAGTCGTTGAGGGGTGGCCTAACGCAAACTTGTAAAATCAAGAGGGCATAGATAAGATGAATAGCAAGGGTCATTTCCCAGGGTGGGAAAGTACAAAACCAGGGGCATAGTTTTAAAGGGAGAGGAGAAAGTTTTGAAAAGGACATTGGAGGCAAAACTTTTACATAGAAAGTGGTTCGTTGGACAATAAACTTATAGCGGAAGTGATGGGTGCAGTCACAGTTACAACATTGAAGAGACATTTAGATAAATACATGAATAGGAAATTTTGAAGAGATATGGGCCAAACACAGGCAGGTAAGACAAGTTTAGTTTGGGAACATGTTCAGCGTGGATTATCAGATCGAAGGGTCTGTTTCCATGCTGTAAAAGTCTATGACTTTATGCATTAGATGAGCACTTTAAGCAGTGATGCTGAAACTTCTCTGAGTTTCTTATGTTGCAAGTCAAACACAAAGAGTAGGCTAATTTCTCTAAAGGGTTCTGAGGACCCTTCTCTAAATAAGTTTGACAATGAGACTTTGAGGTGGATTCTGGTGCAAGCTTTCTTTACCTACAGAGGAGTCAGTTGCATTACAGCAGGCAACATGCTCATTCCAAAAGACAACTTCAATAAACTTAGCATAAATTACAAAAACTCTCGTGGTTCAGAGTTAGAGAATTTTTAAATGTATTGCAGTCCTGCTTCATGACCCAGCACATCTGGGAAGCTCAACTTGACCTAATATTCACAAATGACCCAGACAACATACATAGCATTAAGTCATGGAACCCTTGGGAAAGAGCGACCACAAAATGATCTAAGATTTCAAAATACCAAAGACCAGGAGCCAAGCATACAACTTTGAAACAGCTAATATCAAAGAAATTAGGGAACAACTGAAATAATGTGATTGGGGAAATTATTCACCAACATATCAGGAGACAACAAATACATCAAAAGCATAGTTTTAAGCATGCAGGACAAATGTATATCTAAAACCATCTAGCTCAGACTAAACAGGCATGTATGGCTCTAAATGAATTAATAAATGTATCAAAAAGATTTTTTGCCACTTCATTCTGACAGTGATAGAATCCAGTATTTGGACATTAGTCATAATGTTCAGTAAAGAATGTTCATCTGCAATTTGTCCCTTTTGCTTTAAGATTCCTCTCTAGATGGCCGTAAAGATGTCATTAAATCCACGGCATTCTGTTTGTGCAAATTCATCCTCAGCACCACAATAACATCCCAGGTGCTCTGTTGCACATTCTCAGACAGCTGCTGTATTCTTCTCACAGTGTGCAAGAAAGATTCACATCTTATCCTTTCGAATGAATCTATGTCTGAAGACAGAATCAGTCAAATTCCAATCTCCCTCCAAGAAGAAACCAACATGGATTTGGAATTCATGGCTTGGGAATAATGCTTCATCAGTGTCTTTCCTTGAAAAGCACTACATAACTGCTCCCCATTGCTAGTGGACAGGGTGATAGTAGGTAAGGGGATTGATTGATGCAACTTAAAATATGATAAGCGATTCTGCTGCCACTATGTCTGCAGACCCTGCTTTTGGGAAGAATTCATAAGCATGGAAAATGTCATTCACTACGGTACATTGTGAAGAAATTACCTCTGAGCAATATAACAAGGAATATCTTGAAGAAAATGCACAGGAGATCTTTGCAGGACATCATGGCTGCCTTGAATCTAAATTTATATTATTTAAGACCAGTTTCATCATTGTCCTTCTCACCTTCATCATCATGACCATCACAGAATCATAGAATTATGGAGTTGTTTTGACAGAGAAAGAGTTCATTAAGCCTATTGTGCCTGCTCCAGTTCTGTTACCTGAGTCCAACTTCCTGTTTTTACTCCATATGCCTGCAACAGCTTTGTTGTCCAAATGATCATCAAATGTTTCAGTTCAACCTGCCTCCACCACATGTCAAACAGTGCATTCCACATCTCAACCATCCGCTGTGTGAGAAAGTTTTTCTCGTGTCAGCCTTGCTTCATTTTCATTTGTAATTTTAAATCTTTGCCCTCTTGTTCTTTTTTCTTCTACAAGGGGGAACTGCTCCTCCCTATCTATTCTATCCAGCCCGCTCGTGATTTTGAAAACCTATCATAATTCACAAGCAGGTATTAATGTCCTTTCTTCCTGTCATCATTCTCCTTTTCCTGTGACGCTTATTTGGAGAGTTGGGTTAGAATGGAAGGTACAAGCTATGGATGGATGAACATGTATACCTTGGAATTAAGGAACTGTACCAGTCGCTTAAACTTGTGTCTGAACTGTGCTTCGTAGGGAAGTCAAGACAATAATTTACTTGTTAATCACTAATTTGGTACTGATAATACGCCTCCTAGTTTACCATTTCACAGCTACAGAAGACTGTCTGTGCATGAGCTCACTTTTGTTTTAACCAGAAGTGCAGCAAAGACAAATTGGATACAGAGAGAGCCAGAGTTGAAGCACCTAAGAGTTTAGTAAAGAATAAAAGGCTATAGAAGGTTATAGATTCAGGTAGACTCAACCATGAATATATTTGAAGATAAACAGAAAAATGCTTACCTTTATTTGTTAGGAATCAGGTAGCACATCATTGAGGCCTAGGATGATGGGCAAATTGGATTTCATGAGCCACAATGTAAGTGTCAAAAGTTTGGATGAGTTGATGCATGCTGGATAATGAAAGGTTGGCAACGGGGTCACTGGAAGAATAGGTGACTAAAACATGGATGAAAAGTTTGGTGGCGGAGAATCAAGTCAAAATGGTCACATGTAATGAGATAACCAGTGTAGAGATGGACGAACACAGCAGGCCAGGCAACATCAGAGGAGCAAGAAAGTTGACTTTTTGGGTCAGGACCCTTCTTCAGAAATCACATGTGATGAGCTGTTTGAAACTTGACAGCTGGAGTTTAAGGAAGGGCTGAAGTCACAAGAGACAACAGTTCCTACATTAACATCTAGGATTAGATACATGTTAAGCTCCTTGTATAAGATCTATCTGAGGCTTCCTTTCGAAAGTTCTTGTGTGACTGACAGCAGTATGCACTTTTCATATTACGGTCAGTATTTTCAGATCCTTGGCAACCAAAACAACTTTGTTCTGGTAAATACTGTGAGCACTTTTGGAATTGTGACTGTGAGTAACCCGTAATGATAGACTAGAATTGCATGGTCCTTCCAGCAGTTAAATTCAGCATGTACAGCAGACATTATTTCTTAATTCATGCACAATGCAATTTGGGACCTAAAGCTTCGTTAAGAATAGAACCAATTAGAGCTGCAGAAAGTGATAATGGGAACTGCAGATGATGGAGAATCCAAGATAACAAAGTGTGTAACTGGATGAACACAGCAGGCCAAGCAGCATCTCAGGACCACATTCCTCTCTGATGAAGGGTCTAGGCCCAAAACATCAGCTTTTGTGTTCCTGAGATGCTGTTTGGCCTGCTGTGTTCATCCAGCTCCACACTTTGTTATCTTAGATCTCCAGAAATCTTGCCAGGTCTGTCAAACAAATTGAACAGAACGTTTTCATCCTATTGATATTTTTTCATGAGTAAGGTAGGAAAATCCCAAAAATTAACCCCAGGGTCAGGATCTCAAAGTGATCCTATCCTCTTCTGGTTTTCCCCCGGCAGCATTGAAAGACTTCTTTGGGTCTACCTATTATGTAATTCAGTAGATTTTTCAAAAAACAGTGAAGTATTTTAACCTTGAACTCTGGATATTCCTGGGGTGGAAGCCTGTGACTAAAACTGAGTAACTCTTAAGGGTCACTGAGGTGAGTCCACAATGGGACATGATTCTTCAGTGGAATATGACGAGCTGGGAGACTTTAATCAATTGCAGTGAAGAACTCCAGCCATAACTCTTGAGAACTACTGTTCAAAGCACTTTATTCTTTTACAGTTTGATAGAGGACTTTCAACTTCTTCATCTGACACGTTGCTCAAAATGAGTGAACTGAAAGAACAGCAGTTATGTTGTTGATGAGGATCAAAATCAGAGGCTGCATTACTCCAGCAACAACTGTATCAAACCAGTGCCCAACTGCTTGTCCTTGTAAAGGGAAGCGGGGAGATAGAAACCGAGAAGAAGTTGGAACGAAGCAAGACTCCCAACGCAGTGTATACAGGCAGTGAGCCAGGTCTTTCAACACCAAATTCTTTGACTTTCATGGCAGGTCACTGCTGATGTCTGCAGATTACTGGAACAAAGCCACCTCACCAGTGGACCAGGCGGACTCATATTGCCTGTTAGCAGAACCTCTATTTTCCAATCTAAATCCCTGCACTCACCAAACTGTCTGTTGCCTTTCCACCAACTTGGAGAACAAAGCAGAAAGTTGTGTATATTTGCAATAGCTTAGGTGTAGAGAAGGGAAGGGCAACACTTATAGAGCTTCACTGTGATGTATGGATACAACAGGCCAAAAGTCTGAAGGTGAATGAAAGTGTTCCTATATGGGACCTCCAGCTGGGAAGGAGGAAGCTCAGGGAGCGGTCTTCCCAGGTGTTCTCCTCATTCCTACAGGTGTTGCAGCCTGAAAATGTCCAGGGGCTGCTAATTTTCACTGATACATGGTGTGGTCGTGTTAATAATAAATTTATTTATTATCTTGCCAAAGGAGAACAACAATGGATTAAAATTATTCAGTGCTTTGTTTTCCAAATGTAGCTATAAATAAAAGAGTGTTTTGAATAGTTTGCAAGTAATTCATTGATAAAATATATATATTTTTTAAACGTATTTTGGTATTCTCGTCTTTCCTTAAGGCTTGAAATTAATTTCCACCTCAACAAATTAAGACCAAATTGATGGATCTTCTGGCTCGTTTATTACATATTACTGTATTTTGGCTCAGACAATGCCAGATCTTTGTTTCAAGGTCCTAAACACTGAGTCTTTCATCTGAAAAATCTAAGTTGACAACTGAGGAAAATGGTTATGCCACATATGAACAAATATGTGCTACTATGATGTTCGGAGGCTGTAAAAGCTTGGTAACAGGCACCTACCTTGAAAACAACAATTCACAATGAGACCTGATAAGAACTTCAGATATGGCTATTGTGGCAGTACCTGCCTTTCACAGCTCAGCCATTAGCAAAGGTGCACAATCATGATGCCACCACTTCACAAATGTATTGCTAGATTTTCGTCACCTTACGAAGATGGAAGAATGCTACTGATTAAAGTCGATAATTAAGATTTGAGTAGCTGAACGTGTTGAGTTGATTTTCACTCATCAGGCAGAGGGTGAAGGGTAGGTCACACTTGATTTATCTGGTTTATTTTGGAAGATGTAACAAAGGAGAATATTTACTGGTGAGATTTGCATGGGCTTTCAGAAGGCATTGTTGGATAAAGTCTCCTTCTGAGACTTGATTCTCATGGAATTAAAGGTCAATAATTGATTGGGTTAGGCAATTAACAGGGCAGAACAGAATGAAAGTAGGGATGTCTTCAAATTAGCAGTTGTGACTGGTGAGGTTCAGCAAATTTTTTTGGAGTGTCAACAAGTCTTCACATTTATTAACTTATATGGTTGTCTATCCCACCATCTTTCAAAATTTGCTGATATCAGATGACAATGTCTGTAGGCGAGGAGTGTTTGCAGTTGATACCTGTGAATTGTGCCTTGAGTTACATGCTGTTCAAACACAACATGGAGGGTGTTTGGGGCAAGTAGCAAGCTCAATCTGCCTTGGATTCCATGTCAAGCTTTTCCACATCTAGCATGTTTGGCATGTTTGGTAAGAGACGAAGCGGAATATTAATGAGATGAAATGGGACATTAACAAAGCATTGAACAAGCAGTAATCCCCCTAAAATGGCAACTTGCTGTTGCCCAGAGACACTCATCATGCCAGTTGCAAAAAGCATAAAAGCTCTGATATCAAGTTAGGCCTTGCCAGACTTCTCATCTAATTCTGCCACAAACCTTACCACAGCCCATGTCACTCAGACCCCGATAAAATTTAGCCCCTTGCATTTCAGAACTACAGCGCCACTTCAGGAGTAAGTTAGAAGAATGAGAATGGCCATTCCCATTACAGAACTACTCATTGATTTTAATATTTTGGAAGTATTACAGCTTTATCAATGCAAGGCTTTTTAACATCTTACTGGTTGATCCCCCATGGTGCTGTTCATGTGAAGTGTACCCTTCAAAATTAAAGGTCAAAGGATAATTGGAACCAAAGGTGCAAGTGTAATCCAGGCCTTTTTTATACGGGATCCATTCTGTCTTTAATTTTGTCTTTAATTCAATACTTTGAATTTTTATTATTAATGTAGATGTCCCATAGTATTCCCCACAGGCAAGTAGATTATGCATTCATTGTTCAATAAGAACAGGAAGATTAAATGGTTTACAGAGAAAGTGCCATAGAAGAACAAATTAGAAATTAGATAAAAAGCTATAGGAAAATGATATGTAATAAGGTTTATATATAATTCTAGACATTTGGGGAAAAAAGAAATTAGGTCAAAAATATTTGGACATTTTTCATTAAGTTGCTAGTTTATCTAAGTATTTACATATTATAAACGTGGATTAGTTTTCTAACATATATAAAATATTGAAGCATAACTTACTTGGAGAATTTCATATACAAATGATGGAATGGCATTTTAAAAAATGTTACTTGAATAAGTGTCCAGCTCACTAATGAATCGAACTGAAGTGCAATGTTCGATAAGCTATGCTGGGAAAATGTAGTATGGGATGTGAACTGGAATAGTGGAAGTGCATAACATACTGAGAGAGGAATGAGAAGGAAACAGGTTTAAGACCCTAAGAGTTTAAAGCTAAGGTTGACAGTTACTGACCTCAGGAGCAAAATCATTGTCAAAACAGATGGCAGCCCAAGATGCTGCAGTGCACAAAGAAAGTTGCTGCTGAGTTACCCACAATGGTGCAATTAGTATGGTGAGTTTGCACAGGCAAAATCTGTATTAAATAAGGCCATAAGAGTTCATGGTGGGAAAATGTTCGTACAGAATCATGCAGAAAATATTGGCCAGCACATTGGAAAATAAGTGTTATTCTTTAACATAGTGCCTTGTGATCTTACACATCCATTTGTAAGTGAAGGCAAGGCCTCATTTTAACATCTCATCAGAAAAACCAGACTTCGGAAATCACGCTGTGAACTGTGCTGGACTATCAGCCTTGATATTTGTCTCCAGTCTGTGGAATAGAACTTGAAGCCACAAACTTATTATTCAAAGATAAGAGTGGTACTAGATGAACCACAGCTGATATCTAAGACAGACAGGAAGCATGTATAGTTTTTTTGTGTATTATAGATATGATGCTCATGTTGTTTGTAAACATAGTAATATGGATGTGAATTTGCTCGCTGAGCTGGAAGGTTAGTTTTCAAAAAACTAACCTTCCAGCTCAGTGAGCAAACTCACATCCAGAACCTCAACCTGAGCTATAAATCGTCTCAAAACTCGCTAACATAGTAATATTATAACTCTACACCAATATTAAAAGCTTATGTTATTTTTCTTAATAGATATCAATTATTTTTATCAAAGTGCAGACTCATAACATATTTCATTTTCATAAAAGGTATCAAAAGAGACCTATTATTGATGTTATCTTCATGCACTTCCAAGAAATGAGCTCTTTTCCTATTGTTATACTATTTCTTCAGGAAGAAAGCAGCTGTAACTTCACCAAAACATTTGAGTGGTTTTACCAATCCCACTGATGTTCAGTCAACCGTCAGCTTGGAGAAGATTCAGAAACAGTTGACCAGCACTCCTGCCCAAAGCTGACAGGAGCTCTATTAATATTTATTAATAAGGTTCCTATGACGTACACAAGACATTAATGCAATGTCCCTGTTAAAAGGGACTACTGAAGACTTCCCAGAGAAAACTCTATGTGAGTTCTTCTCATGATTTTTGTGTGGCTATGAATGCTTCTCCTGGGTGCTGAAAGATATTCCCACATACTGGTCCATAACTTCCCACCTACTGGCCCAGAGCATCAACTCATCTCTAATTAAACACCACTAGGCCATGCACTGGAGTTGAGAAGTTTAGGTTGCAAGACCTAAGTAATTTTTAACTCCAAACTGAGTTTGAGAGAACTAATCTAATAGTCTACCTCCTGATTAGTTACGAGACCATTCCAGGTACAAGTATGGTTTCACACATCTTGCAGAATTTATTAAGTTAATCTCAGTAAGTACAAAAGAATAACTGTACTTAAAATAATCATTTTACCCGATAAAAGCAACGATTTTCAGTCAATCCACTCGGGACACCAGCTCATAACTTCTTGCTGACTATGTTCATGTCTCCATGTCCTCCTGACTGAAGTTGTCCTTCTGTATTCCCACTGAGGACTGAACTGCTAAGGTTTACCATTTAGTAACCTATGCCAGCCACTACTATCTTTGCATGATCAGAGTCACCCTACACTCTAACTGGCTTGCATGAACAGCACATGATCAGTCTAATATAGGCTAGGTAATGTGTGTTCAATTTATGGTTGATTTCTTAAGACTGATGGTTATCTCACTGATACCACTTCTTACTATCTCCCAACTTGTTCCTTGAGATATCTGTCATTTATGGGATCATCACTTTCATTAGAGATTTCCACTAAGATAACGAGGCACAACCAGAGTAATTTAAACATCTGCTTAGAAGATATGTATTGTTACCTCCTAATGATTAAAATCTTTCCAAATGTCTAATTGATAAATTGAAATGTTCTGAAAAATCCCAAAACCTACCAATATCATTTACTTAAAAGAAACATTCATTAACTAAAGCCACTTTAAAAAACGTACTGTATTATTTTATTCTCCAGAGAAACAAGAGTTACATTAGCAAGATCCAAATGATATCATTGTGCTAAAGTATATTACCACCGAGGTAAAAAAAAATTGCAAGATACAGTAAAATACATAAAGGTAAAAATGGCCATACAAAACTGTTTACACAACTTAATTTCAAAGGAGAGATAGTAAGAACTGTTGATGCTGGAGTCAGAGTCAACAGTGTGGAGCTAGAGGAAGACAGTAGGCCAGGCAGCATCAGAGGAGGAGGAAAGTTGATGTTTCGTCTTGGGACCCTTGACTCCCACCAATTTCTGAAGAAGGATCCCGATGTCAACATTCCCACTCTGATGCTGCTTGGCCTGCTGTGTTCCTCCAGATCCACACTGTGTTCTCTCTTAATTTCAAAGTAACCTATTATAGATTTGAAGTTGAAAAACTAAGCCAATTTAGAATAGATTGTGCATTGAGTAAAAGCTTTTTCACCTCAAAGCATTTTCACATTTGTTATTCAAAGTGTAAAAATGTTTTGGTCATAAATGCAAGTTCCCACATTTGTTTATTGGCCTAAGGGCACATGGCACCTTTCACTTAACATATACTCATACTGCAGCAAAGACAAAGGGCAGGTGATACCAATGACTTTCATTTAACATAATTCAACATTGTAAAACATTATTTCTTGTGCTAGATTAAGTCAAAATAACTAACCTGAAACTAATGATTAGAAATAAACTCAGTCCTATGATTCTATAGTGGAGTCACTGAAATTCCTGCTTCCCACAACACTTGCCCCTCCATATTGGCAAGTGACTGTCAACATGCCAAGTAAGAGAGTGACTTAGTGCAAATATAAAATGGATTTTTACTTGCTCTTTCATGGGATGTGGTTATTGATGTTTAGGCCAACATTTGTTGCCCATTATTGAGCTCAGTGACTCATTCAGCAATTTCACTGGAATTAAGAGTCAAGCACAGGATAAAGAATTTTGAACTACATGAAGGCCAGGCCAGGCAAGGAGAAGAAACTTTCTCTAATAAAGGGTTTTTATGATATTTGACAATAGTTTTATGGTAACCATTACTGAAAATTTTAACTCCAGATTTTATTAATTTATGTTAAATTGCACCAGTTAAATTTTCAATGGACAATTCCGCAGTTCCTACAAAAACGCTTCCAACACTGATTTAGAGACAAAGACTTTGGATGGTTCTGACTACTTACCTGGATGTTTATCCGGGAAATGTTAGACAGACACAAACCTAAACTAAGTGCTGACTTTTACTAGAAATTGGCTAAGTGCCAATTTGATCAGGTTTCATGGATGATTTCTCTTTGAGAGGCTGTGAAAGATTTCTCATACCGTTTTCTGAAACTTGCCTCATTACTTATGCACCACACCATCATGGTAGCCTCATCGTCATATCTTCCCTGTCACCACAGCCAAGACCTCCTGGGACCCTTAACATCAGTGCCATCTTTCAAACCCAGTTGTGCACCCTGTCAAGTGCTACCAGCCAGCAGTTTTCCTTCACCGTGCATATTATGGGACAGAAACCAAAAACAAGCATTTCTCAGTGCACAAAGGTGGTATGGTTTTTTTCACATCATCCCACACACAAGTATTTACATTTGTAAATCAATTGCTATTTAAGCGACGAGCTACACAGCTTGCCTGCCCTTAACCTCATTGCATCCTACAATACTGCCTAAGGGTATGCTACACTTTTCCAATGCCCAATGTGGCCCAGAATCATCCTATTGCTCAGTGTGGCCATCACATACTGAAAAACCTTCAAAATGGGAGAACAAGTTCACATCTATTCTTTAACAGATAAAACGAACAATAAACAAACAAATGTACAAAAGCAATATTTTTTCTGGGACCTTACAAAGCACTTGCAAATTTACCATCAATGAATGATCATTGTGTCTAGCTCACACCTACTAAAGCCACCTGTCAATCGAATCCTTTGTGGGACTGCTCTATCATACAGAAGGTGATGTTCCTCCTGCTCAATGTCCTCATCTTCCTCCTCAGAAGACTGCTGCCATTTTCTCAGTTCTTCAGAGTCTACCACATCCCCTTGTCATCTGTTCTAGTTGTACAGAGCACAACATGCTAGGATTATGCAGACTACTTTATGTGCAGTGTCATGCAAGCACTCTCCAGACCATTCTGAAAGGACATTCTGAGGGGGAACGGAGAATGGCCAGAGATCACAGTCCATTTCAGTACAAAGGACATAGGTTAGAAAAAAGGGATGAGGTCTTACAAGCAGAATATAGGGAGCTAGGAAATAAAATAAAAGTAAACTCAAGTGTAGCAATCTCAGGGTTCTTCTCCATGTTACACGACAGCAAGATTAGGAATAGGAGACTAGACATGGATGAATCTATGGCTTGAGAAAGAATGGCGGTGGTGGTTGGATTTCAGATTTTTGAGTCATTGGGGCTGATTCTAAGGAAGATGGGACCTGCACAAGCTGAGCAGGTTATACCCCAGCGGGACCAGAGCCAACGTCCTTGTAGGGAAGGTAGCAAGTACTGCAGATGCTGAAGTCAGAGACAATACATTGTGGAGCTAGAGGAACACAGCAGGTCAGACAGCATCAGAGGAGCAGGAAAGATGATGGGGCACAGGAACCTGAGCAGGGAAACAAGAATGGAGGAGAGAAAAAAGGATAATAATGCTAGAAATTTAGAAAGCAAAAATAGAGGTCAGAGGTTACACGGGCTAGGAGGAACTATGACATTGGTACAAGAAAAATGTTAGTAAAAATGTAAGAAAAGGCAAGTCTAAAGATACTGTGTCTAAATGTATGGTACATTCACAGTAAGATAGATGAATTAACAAGGAAAATGGGTCCAATATAATTGCAATTAAAAAGACACGGATGCAAAGTTACGAAGACTGGGATCTGGACATTCAAGGGTACACAGTCCTTAGGAATGAAAGGCAAAATAATGAGAAAGGATATTGGCATAGGATATCTAGATGTGGATTCAGTCTGGGTGAAGTTAAGATGCAACAAGGGGTGGGAAACATGAGGATGAGTTGTCTACAGGCTTCCAAACAACAATGGTAAGGGAAGGGATGGCATTAAATAAGAAATTAAAGATATTTACAATGATCAGTAATCATGGATGACTTTGATCAGCATATGGATTGGTCAACAAAAGTTGTAATAATAATGTGGCAGATAAATTCCTGCAGTGTTATAAGATACTTAATTTTTGTACAAGTACTCTGAGCGAAGTACATCTAGTACAACTAGCGAACAGGCTATTCTAAATTTGATCTTATGTAAATGAGGAAGAATTAAATAATAAACCTGTTGTGACAAGGTTAAAGGTGATCATAACATGATAGAATTCTTTATTGGGATAAAGGTAAAGTAGGTAAATCCAAAACAAGGGTCCTTTACTTAACCAAAGGAAGCTAGGAAGCTGAAACAGCTAAGTTGCTCGTGATTGACTGGGTAATTTCATTGAATAGCATGACAGTGGATAGCTACAGCTAATATTTAAAGAATGGTTGCATGCATTGTAACAGCTATACCTTTCTTTCAGGTGAAAGAACACAACAGGAAAAATGGCCCACTCCTGGCCAACAAAAGAAGTCAAGGATAGTATAAGGTCAAAACAAGGATCGTATGCTGCTGCTAGGAAAAGCAGTAAGCCTGAAGACTGGGAGTAGTTTAGAATTTAGCCAAGGAGGACGGATAGATTGATTAAGTGAATAAAAATGGAGTAAAGCAGTAACCTTAAATGGAACATAAATGTAGACTGTAAGTGATTCAATAAACATATAAAAGGAAAAAGGCTAACAAATACAAATGTAGGTATCTAATAGTCCAAGACTGAAAAATAGTTAATGGAGAACAGGAAATGGTAATGCAATTAAACAATTTTTGTCTTCATAGAACAAGACACAAATAATTTTCCAGATATTTTTAGCGAAAGAGAAATTGAGGGAAATTAGTATTAGTTAAAAAATAATCCTGGAAAAATTAAGTGATGGAAAGCTGACAAATCCCAGGACTTCATTATATATACTTCAGCATACTAAGGGACCATTGATAAACGGAATGAATTTGTTGTCATCTTCAAAATTTAGTGTTCTGGAACAGTCCCAGCAAGTTGAAGTTAGGAGGCCAAGTCACTGAATATATTTAAGAAATAAATAAATAAATTTTTAGAAGCAAAGGGAGCCAGACAGTTTAGGGAGAGAATGGGGATACAATGTTGAGATAAAGGATCAGTTGCAAGCATGTTGAGTGGCAAGAGGATTTGATGAGCTCCTCCAAGTTTCTAAAGTATTATTCATTGTATGAGGCAATTTGGAGCATTCTTATATAACATGTGATAACATTATTATAATAATATTCCAATCCATCTCATCAATAATCAACCTCAGGATCTTTGTTCCAAGATTGCTTATATGCCATTTCTATTTTCTAAAAAAAATGTTAGTGCCAGTTTTATATGTTGCAGTAACAATACACTATTCTTTTGTTTTCGAATTGTTTTCATTTTGCATGTTGTACTGATTTCATATGTCAATTTGGAGAAAAAGTTAATTATTACAAATTCACATTTTGACAAGCAGCAACATTTTCACAGCAATCAAATAATAGTTGCACTTCTTTTGCCATGTGTACATTGTCTAACTCTATTTACTTTACCGCAGAAGTGCTTCCCAAATTCACAAAATGCTTCTTTATAGCTTAGTATAGCTTTCCATGAAGGGAAAATAAGGGGAGGGAATGGAGGCTGAGGAATGTGAACTAGCAGATGTCTTTCCAGGTCATGGGGGAGCCAGAAACTGTCCTTTTTGCCAGGTTGGCTCTTTGCCCAATGAAGCTGGCAGGTTGGGGGTGTGGAGGGTTAGTGGGGAAGAAAATGCCACAAGGGGACATTGGATGTGGGAGAATAGATGGATGCAGTGTAGAATGTGCATCAGTTATTTTGAAAAAGAATCTCTTACTGCTAATGAATAGCTATTATATTATGCCAATTTATATGTAATGTTTATTTTTCACAGCTTTGTTTAGTTGAGCTAGATCTATGTTGATTCTTATTGAACCAGGAGGTTTTGGTATTGTAACTATTCCTGAACACCATTTTATTGGCATAGTAAAGTGTGAAGTCACCCCTTGTGTTAATGCGCAGTCGTTTCTCCTTTAACTTTATCTGACAGTGGCTGTGGTGCTTTGTTGGTGTGTATAAACAGATCGTGTTTTTCGTACTCTCTTAGGGTAATGCAGTACTGTGTCTTCAATTTCCCCAAATCTGTGAACAATTTTGAGAATTTCCTTCAAACTTTCGTCTTTGGTCTACATTTGCAAGCCATTGAACTTGTTGATTAATTTCAGCTTTAATTATGCATTCATGTTTCATTGAGAATATATTCTTGATTTTGAATGGCATAAAGGGAATCCATAATTTCTCTTCCCTTGTATCTAAGTACTGTTGTGAGTTGGCCTTTTATTTTCAATTATGTTCCTCCAGGTCTCTGTAATTTCATTGAATATGGCTACAATTTAAACTTTTTAAGTTATTTAAACTGTTCCGATAACATTGAGGCACTAGTCCAGCATCAAGTGTGAACTCCATGATAGGCCCATTTATTTCTCATTCAGCACTCTGGAATTTACTTCCAGAACCTTGCTTTCTCCAAAAATGTTTTCATTTCAGTCTTGTAATGTTTCTAGTACCTATCCAAACTGTCTTTGTGTTAAGGACTATTCCTTCCATGGTATTGTGATCTGCATTGGAAGACTGCATAGATTTTTTAAAATGCTCCACTTTTAAGGGTGGCACAGTGGCGCAGTGCCTTGTTCTGTTACCTTACAGTGTCAGCATTCAATTTCTGCCTGTGGTGGGGTTTGGACACTCTCCCCATGTTCCAGTCTCCTCCCACAGCCTAAAGATGTGCAGAGTAGGTGGAATGGTTATGTCAAACTTCTCTGTAGTGTACAGGCTAGGTGGTTTAACTATGGCAAATGTGGGATTACGGGAACAGGGTGGGATGCACTTTGGTGGATAGGTGCAAACTTGATGGACTAAATGGCTTCCATCTGCACTTTAAGAATACAACGTTTCACTTCTGCACAGTATTGGCCCTATGGCCCCACTGCTGGGCATTGTGTTGTTTGTGCGCCGAGCTCCTACATAAACTTGGATACTTCAAATGCATTTTGGTGTAGCTTTCTTCTACTTTAGTGAGACTACCCATTTTTCTCATTTTTCTCCCCGCAACCAATGTACTGAATCACCTTACTTCATTTCTTTTCATGGCATGTTATTTCCCCCTTGAGTGGAATACCATGTTCTGTCTCCAAAGCTGTTTGCCTTTGTCAAGTGTCACTCATCTCTGCGTTTTAAAAGGTCTGACAGGTCCTCATCTGAAATTCCAACCAAGATCTCATTGTGAATTAATTCTGCCTTAAGCCCCTGGTATGTGCAATTTTCTGCCAGCTGGCAAATATCACTTATGTATGTATCCATGCTCTCCCCAGACTTCTGCATTCTTTGAATTAATTTTACATGCTCTATTATTTGATTTCTCTGCACACTGAACTACAAATGGAAAGCAGTTGGTACCTCTTCATATAGAGCTGCGTTTTCAACAATGTCCTGTCTTGCCAACACATCATTCACAAAGGTTACAACCACGAAAATACTGCACAGACCTCTGGGGATCATTTTGTCTCAGCCAGTTGCTGCTGTGTGCCTTGGAAATCTTTTCTTCCAAACTTCCCATTCTTGAGTGCAGTGGAATCAACTGGAATGATTCTAAGAGTGGCAGGTAGGCCTCCAGAGTTTGCCTGAGCTCTAAAGCCGCTCCTCTGGCTGTGACTATGTTTGTCCCACTGCCTACTGCTTAGGATCAGCATTCACTGTTCTCATGTCTCAGAGTTTATTTGCCAGCCTTCTGTACGGCCCATGATGGCCCTGGATGTCCCGGGCAATCTAACTCCAATTAGTCTCCCAAAATGCTGCTTCAAAAGGCCACAGAACTTTTGCAAGAATTCTTTATTTTCAGCTTTGTACATAGACACATCCTCTCAAAATCCTGTTTGAGGTTCTGCTCCCTTCAGCACATAATTATGTGACACTGGCATTACCATTACATCGAGACATATCATCAACTTTACACATTTTGTAATGTTTCATTCATCGTGTCCAATGATGGTCTGGGCAGGATTTACATCAGACAGTCAGAGGTCAGATCACTTACATATGCAACGGACATGCTTGTGGTGCAGTGGTAGTGGCCCTATCCCAGACCAGGAGGCCCTGGTTCATGTCCCACCTGCTGCAGTGGTGTGTAATAATATCTCTGAACGTGTTGATTTTTAAAAAACGTTATGGAAGAATACAATGAAAGTGTAAAGATGAAGGTAGCAACTATTGTACAGTAGGTATCATTAGTCATTTCTGTGTCAGCAGGTTGTAGCCATGAATCCTACTCCAGAGATTTGTAACCTGATGTCCACAATCTTACAAGTGTCTTACCATTTTCTATGAAATGCACATATCTCCTTGACCTGTAGGGGCTCATTCCCTCAAAGGCAGCAACAGCCCAATGGCAGGAGAGTACTGGCTGCATTGGGCAGTCATTTAGTTCTGCTGGTTAGATGCAGGCAGGATCAGGACAGAGAATTGAAAACTAAGACCTTTAGGAAGATTGGAGAGTGAAGGACTGTTAATGAAAGTAACTGCAGGTCACACAACGGAGTGTCTTTGCACCAGGCTCAAAAGCTAAGTGGATGCCAGTTTGACTCTTAGGGCAGCAGGAGATCGTGAAGAACCTGAGGCAGCAATGGGACTCAAATGAGGAAGATACAAAATGTCAATAAAGCAGGTTAGGATTTGAGCAAAATGCTGTCCACCTCAAAGAGAATACTGTTTAACATTTAACCCTCACATCTTTCAAGATTATGCCTGACAAGTCGAGTGGTTACTGACCTATGCCAAATGCCGCAGGGGGAATTGAAACTACTGGGATGTGGTAGCTATCCATTGTCTGTGGCACTAAGGGACAATGGCGCGCAACCATTTTACATCAAGCTTGATCCCAGGGCTGTGTGGAGACATGTGCCGGATCTCTCAGTCAGTGGCTCACTGTTGTATCAAGCTAATGATGAATGGTATTTCACACCAATCAGACCTAGTTTGGCCATGGCAGCAGCTGCATTTGAGGCTACGACAAGATTCCATCAGATTCATGGGATGCCATAGTCCGAGAGGACCATAATGCTGCTCTCTCATTAGACAGAAACAACTGGTGGTCAGTTTAACCTGAAGATCATGACGTTTCCAGCAAGGAATGAGGTTGAAAAGGTGAGACTTTCAGGGGTTAGAGACTGCAATGTGATCACCAAGGCACATTGAGAACAACCATATCCATTTGTCGAAAAGATGCTAACATTTAAATGACTCAATCGTGACGGCAGAAATAAATCACTTGACCGCCTGAGACAGCTCCATCATTCAAAAAGATCATGGTTGATCTGTTTTGAGTTTTGAATTACAAATTCTCATTCTACCTGCCAACATCTGATTCTTTCTCCTAACAAAAATCTAATTATTTCCACCTTAGAAAATAATCAATGACCCCATTCCCGCTACCTTCTGAAGCAGAATTCCAAATAAAGAAATAACAAACTATTCATGATGTGGTCTCACCAATGAATCCACACAATTGAAGTTTAACATTTTTATGTTCAAATTGTTTTGTAATAAAGGATTGCATTTCATCAGCTTTCTTAATTACTTGCTTTACCTGCATACTGACTTATTGTGACTCATGCACCAAAACACCTAGATCATCTGCACTTTGGAATTCTGCAGTCATCCTTCACTTAAGTAATACTCTGTGCTTTTTTTTTATTTTTCCAGGCAAAGTAAACTACTCCCTAGGAGCATAAATGTTGGTTTCCCTCAAATTTATTTTCATGCAAAATATTCTGTTAAGTAGAAGACAAAATACTTTAACAAAATGTGTCTTTATTTAGCAATACTTATTGATATGAGCTAATAAAAAGCTGAGACTGAGCACAGACCCTTGCGAGCCTCCACTTGTCACATCATGCCAATTAGTAGAAGATGCATTTATGCATACTCTCTGTTTTCTGCGAGTCAGCCGGTCTTCTGTCCATGCTATTGTTTTATTCCCTACATTCCAAACTTCCACTTTGTACAATGCACTTCTATGAGGCACTTTGACAGATATTCTCACATTTCACATTGTTATTTCAGTATCTATCATTTCAATGAGAACCCCCAAGGCTTGGCATCTCTGGGAAGCTGAGTATTGCTGCACCTGACCCTCCAGCACCCTAATCGGAATGAGCTGAAATTGTCACAGCCTCCATCATGTGCTCCTATGTGTTTGTGTTTCACATTGCCACTGATGTGACACTGTCTTCTCAGATAGGGACTCCTCCTCTGATGTGTCATGTGGCTCTGATGTAATGAGCCACACCTTATTCACTACTGGGCCTACAAAAGAGACAAGACAGTTGTTAACAACTTCTGCATCCATACACATCTTCCTGTCTGTCCTTGACCATGACCACAGTGGTGTTATTTTGAATATTCATCAGAATGGATGATGCCTGTGGTCATTACTTTATTCATGCTCTATGGATTCCATGTCTGCCTTGTCCTCCACTATAGACTGAAATGCTGAAACTATCCAATCCTTATTCCTTCTTGCTGCATTAGCATTATGAGAGTATTGGAGAAAATATCATCTCATGAGTGTCTCCACATCTTCCAGTGGTGACATAAGTAGACCATCAGACTTTTCTCATGACACTGCTGAGCCTGTCGGTCAATGTTATTTTAAATGCCTATCATGTCACTTAGAAATTATTTACAAGAGGCTATTCCGTCCTCTCACTTCAACAATCAGCCTGATCATGGTTTTCTGGCGTGAAGCATCTCAGCGAATGGTGACCCTTGATCACTCCCTATGTACCGTACAGCCATCTTGCCCCTTGGGGGCATCCTATTAAGCCTGCAGGGCTGCCATCTTGCTTTCATGAATGTCACCCACCTTGCCAATCCTCACAAAGCCAGATCATGATGCCAAGTTCACAACCAGGACTCCTTTGGCCACATTCAGACTACTGCTTTTAAGTCACACGGTTTTCTAATTTCTTCCTCCTGTCACACTGGCACATTTTCAAGGACCCGAATAGTCTAATCCTGTTCCTAATACTTTCACACTCTGTTGAGGACCTCCGTACCCTTGCCTGCTATAGAACGATCTCCAGAGAGCCAGCCTTCCTCCAACTGTGGTTAGTACTCCACAGGTTCTGTAACGCCTCTTCTTCTAACTTCTCTTTAAAGCTTCAAACTACATTTTAAACATGGTGCTGGTATCCATGTTCACCATCTATTATTAGTCATTTTGCTGCCAGCCAGACCGTAATGAACTGGATATCAGTCGATGATGTTCAACCAACTTCATGTGTAACCAAATGACCCACAAATAATTCCTCTATCAAACCCCGATTTATTTGTTAAATTCAGTCTTTGAGAACCCAAGCTGACGCTCCACTGCAGTACCTGGGCAATACAGCTCTATCTGAGGTGCTATCTTTTGAAAGAAATGTGAAACTGAAGCCCTGTCTGCTTTCCCAAGAACACAGTGTTTTTCCTCGCGTTCAATATTCACCTACCAACACTCACCAATATCATTAAAGATATAAATTGTCAGGACAGTTTTACTTTGCTGTTTCTGGGAGTTCTTCGTGCATCAATTGGATATTGTGGTCCAAATATGATACTTCAAAGGTACTCAATCTTGTAAAGTGTTCTGGACCATCTTGAGATTGTGAATGGCATTATCTGAATGCATTTTTTAATTGCCTAGAGGACTCAGAGATCTCAAAAATCTCTGATTGAAGATAGAGGAGCTAGTCATAAGGCATAATAGGACAACATCAGTAGATGGAGAAATGGTGCTTGCCATTCACCACATTTAATCTTTCCCACAAACTTTCTCTTGGTTTTAGCTCTATAAATGGCAATGATTAGAAGGGCAGAACACCAACGTACCGTCTACTGGACAGGGAAATCTATAATGTATTCCCTTAGGCAAATAGATTGAGGAATCCACACAAACTCATGTTGGCAAAAGTTGCTTGGCCCCACAGGACCAGACATGAAAATGAACTTGGATGCAAATTCAGATATCCTGGCTTTGGATCAGTTTTGACACGAGACAATCTTTTTGGAGGTGGTTACAACTGTCAGCTCTAAAGAAGGGGAAACACCTCCACAGGATGGCCACTGACTATGGCTGTGATCAATCTTGCTCTTGTGGGGCACTAAGATCAGGAGGCTATGTGTGCGGAACCCCTTTAGTTGTTGGCATGCCTTTGCCAGGCACTTGATACCATTGCCCTCAGTGGGAGTGGGGCATTTGTATAGCACTGACAACAAAAGGTGCCAGCACGCTCTTCAATTTCAAAAAACATAATAGCTCTATAAAAAATCTTTCACATAGGCTTTTGGTTGAGGAGCAATTCACTTGAGATTTAGGAGCTGAATTTTTTAACTGAAAAAGGCATTTACCTATTGGAGTTTAGATGGGTGAGACACAATCTTACTGAAACATAAGGTTCTGGGGGAGCTTGACAGGGTTTATGTAGGTAGAATGTTTTCTCATGAGGCCAAAGTAGAACTGGAGCACAGTTTAAAATAAAGGGCCACCCATTTAAGTCAGTGTTGAGAAGAAGTTTAATCTCTCAGAGGGTCATTAGACTTGGAATTCTCTTCCCCCTTGAGCAATAGAGGTTAGGTCATTGACTATCTTCAAGGCTGCATTAAAGAGACATTTTATCAACAAGAATCTCAGGGTAATGGGGGCCAGGCAGGAAAGTGGAATTGAAGCCACAATCCCATGATGTTATTGAATAGCAAAGAACACTCAAAGGATAGTTTGGCCTACTCAAATTCCTATTTCTTAGGACGTTAGTGTAAGGAAAGCTGGATTTGGCAGAAATAGGGAATCATGACAGATTTTTGAATTAACATATGAGAATCTTTTACAATAAATCAAGTATAGTCCGTATATACAGGCCATAGGAACCCTTCCTACACTAATAGTCATTGGAGTTTCTTTGAGGATGTCGCAAAGCAATGTCGGAGTCATTGATTGCCAACTGCAACATTGTGAAGCCCCAATTCCTGAACTTACTTGAGTACTACTGTGACGCAATAGCAACTGAATTATCTGTGTCTCCAGAAAAATGTACCTGTCAGTTAATGGGTTTATGCCAATATCAAAGCCAACATTTTTTTTAAAAAATCACCAAGGAGATTTGAGCGCCTGATGGCTAGGCCGACATTTATTGCCAATCCCTAACTGCTTTTGAGAAGGTGATGGTGAGCTGCATTCTTGAAATTCAGCAATCCATGTGTTACAGTTATATCCCCCGTGCCATTAGTGTGGGAGCGCAAGGATTTTAATGCAACTATAGCGAAGGAACAGTGACATAGTTCCAAATCAGGATGGTGTATGGCTTAGACAGAAATTTTCAGGTGGTGGTGTTCCCATATAGGTACTGCCCTTATCCCCCTAGCAGAGAAGGTTACAGAGTTGGAAGGTTAGCAAGGGGCCATGGTGAACAGTGGTGTGCATTTTGTAGATGGCACATACTGCTGCCATTGTACATCAGTGGTCCTGGGAGTGAATTTTGAAGATGTTGGACAAGATATCAATATAAATGTAAATTTAAATGGGCAGTTAGTTCTGCCTGAAGTAATATGTAAAAATTGGTTCTCCACAAAATTTGTTCATAGCAGTTAAAAGAATATGTTACCTTAATGAAAGAGTTTCAGTTTGTTTGGTTAGAAATTTGCATTTATTCAAAGTTGAGGAAGTCAAATATCTTAGTTGTGTGTGTATTCAAAGTATAAGGCTTCATATCTCAGAGTACAGGAAATAAGACAAACGCTATTAAGTCAAATCTACAAAGTGGAGGAGAAACGGAAATTTCTCTAAATTTTGATTAACTGTAAAATGGTGGGATTGATAAGTAGGTCGGATTTAGTTTTGTTAGATATTTGGAAATCTTTCAAACAGTGTTATATTTAAACAGCTTGGAGTGTTTTATTTTACTTTTATTCCTTTTATGTAAACTTCTGTTTTATTTTTAAAACCAAAAATGCAGCCCTATATAGTGAAAGACTACTATTTAAACAAAAACTGACAAGCCAAATTTCATTCTGGGATTTGACTTGTCCAGTAGTAACATTAGCTGGGATCATAAAAGGTAACCATTGTGTGGGACTTCTGTTGCTCGAATGTTACCTGCAAATATGAATATCATCCAGGTCTTGCTATATTTGAACACAGACTGCTTCAGAATCTGAAGGGTTATATACACTGCCAAATTTTGTGCAATCATCAGCAAACATTTTACACTTTGCCTTTATGATGAACAGAAGGAGACTGATGTAGCAGCTGAAGGTGATTGGGCCTAGGACACTACCCAGAGGAATTCCCATGGCTGAGATGATCAACATCCAACAACCACAACAATCTTCCTTTGTGTTAAGTATAATTCAATCAGCGGAGAGCTTTCACCCTGATCCTATTGTTTTCAGTTATGCTCGGGCTTCTTCATGTCACATGTAGTCAAATGCAGCTTTGTCATTAAAGGCAGTCACCCTCACTTCCCTTCTTTGTTCAGGTTTTGACAAAGGCTCTAATTAGGTCAGGACATGAGTGGATCTAACAGAAGCCAGCATGATATTGTTTAGTAATTGACACTTGACAGCATTGTTAATGACACTTCCATCAGCATGTTGATGATTGAGATTAGCCTGATGGGATATAACGTGGCCAGATTGGACTTCTTCTGCTTGTTGTGTGCAGGACAAACTTTTTCGACTTTCCATACAGCCAAGTAAATGTAGGTGTTGTAAATGCACTGGAATAGCTTGAATAGGGGAATTGACTACTTGAAGCAAGTCTTCAGTACCATTGCTGACTTGTTGAAGGGGACCACAGACCTTGCACAATGCAGTATCTTTAGCCATTTTTTTGATATCATATAGAGTGAATTGAACTGGCTAAAGACTGGCATCTGTGATCTTGGGGAGTTTAGAATAGACCAGATGCCCACATCTGTTTGTAAATTTATCAGCTTTGCCTTTTAGGCTGATGTGCTGGACCCCCCATTGTTGAAGGTGGAGATAATTGTGTACCCTCTTCTTCCTGTGAGCTGTTTACCTAATGAATGACATTCACAACTGGATGGCATGACTGTGGAGCTTGGGTCTCATCTATTGAATATGGTATTACTTAGTTCTGCCTATCACACACTGCTTATGCTGCTTGGTATACAACTAGTCTTGTCCTGCAGCTTCACCAGCTAATGATGACATCTCATAAGTAGGTATGTCTAATGCAACTGCCCACATGCCATTCTGCATCTTAATTGAATCAGTGTTGGTCCCCTGATTGATGGTTGGGCCTATGCCAGGCCTTGAAGTTACAGATTGTGTTGTACAATTCTACTGCTGTTGATAGCCCACAGTGTCCATTGATACCAAGTCTTGAGCTTCTAGATCAGTTTGAAGTATAAGTTATTCAACATGGTGACAGTGCCACACAAAATGGCAGGAGGTATACTCAAAGTGAAGGTCTGAACTCATCTCCATAATGACTGCACAATGGATACTTCTGTGACAGGAAGATTGATGAGGATGAGGTGATGTAGGTTTTCTCTTTTGTTGGTTCCCTCACCACCTGCCACAGGCTAGTCTCGCAGAAAAGTCCTTTAGAGTTTGGAACTGACTGAGTTGGCTGGTGCTACCAGCCCACTCTTGGTGACAGGTATTTAAGCTGACCCCCCAGAGGGCATTCTGTGCCTTCCCACCCAGAGAGCCATCCGTCACTGTGGGAATGGGGTGAGAGCGGGGATTCCTTCCTCTTGAAATGCTACCTGCCACTCTTTTCAGTATCTTGTACTGTTCCTCATCTTCCAGGAGGAAGTAATATACACAGGATACGCCCAAAGGGGCTATTATAATGGGCTTCTAAGGAGCTCTCATTGTTGGCTGGGCATATCTCCCTCTAATGATTTTGTACTCTCAGACACAGTGAGACACAAGTTCAGATCAATATCTCCATCTTCATAAAACAGAATGCTGCACAAAATAATTCCCAGCTGAGAAAATTGCTTATGAAACTTACTCGACACTCAAAAGCTTCTGACTTTTACCATCTCAGCTGAACCTTGCAACAGCTGCACTTTATAATCCTCAGTCACACTTACCCTCGCTGCTTTGCAAGAGTAAACTTCAGTGATCTTCACTATAGTTTCTTCCACTGGGGACTTAGCAAACAGTATCAAACTGCACAAATACATTCAAGAGAGTTTGAAAAGGAAGCTAGAAAGTCAACAGAGGGATCTTTTGTCTAATTGTGCATTTAGTAAGTTTTTTGCAAAAATCAGATGTTGAAATTGTACAAAATGTTGTATGGAAGTTTTCCCTCTTTCTGTTAACCATTCGGGGGGTGAAGAGGTAATTGTGATGTTTAATGTTTCAACTGTTCTACATTTGATTATATGAGTTTATTTATTACTGGTGCTCAATGTACTTGATTAGAAATTACAAAACTTGCTTAGGGTGTAGGGGATTGAGAAAAATATAAAAACTATAGAAAGAATGCAAGCTAGAAGAACAGTATGCAATAGACATTTTGAAGCACTATTAATTAAACTTGTCACAAATGTTGTGTCATGACTGTATAAACCTGAGAAAGAAAATAACAACAGTTAAACCCCCATATTTTTGTGGCTAAGAAAGTGTGTAAAATTAAGTTGCCTGATTTGTCTATTGTCTTTTAGAGATAGGACATCAGTCCTTTTGTGATCCATTGACAAGGTCCTATGTTTAGTTTTTCTCTTAATCACACAGAATTAGGAAGATCAGTCTCAATCTGGCTATTGTATACTTACCTAATAGGTTTTGGATTTGTATTCATACTGCCTGTGTTTCAAAGATAATGCTCTTATCTTGAAATCAAAATACTTAACACTATAATGAAAAATTAGGAAAATGCATCAGATCAGAACCCTGCACCTGAAGATATATCAATTTGTCTAAAACATGGAAAGCCAGAACAATTGACAATTTTCTGGTATTTTAGATTGATCTATATTTTAAAGTGGGACGTAACTCTACCAATGATTTCTTCGAATAAATTCAAGTAGAAACTGTTCACAATGCACTGTGGATGGCATAATCACAAAGATATTGACAGAAACCAACTGAAATCAAATCACAGCCTTCTTTCACAGGACAGCAGGGGAACTATTGGATATCTCAATGCAGCTCACCGGCCCTGGTTTTCTGATTGTTAGCTGAGTCGTTTGCTGCTTTGCTGGTATATCATGGGATAGCAGTAAGGGACATGGGCAGCACAGCAGTTAGCACTGATGCCTCACAGTGCCAGGAACCCGAGTTTGATTCCAGCCTTGAGTATGTTTTGCATATGCCTGTTTCCCCTGTGATTGCGTGGGTTTCCACCCGCTGCTCCAGTTTCCTCCCACAGTCCAAAGATGTGCAGGTAAATGGAATGGACTTGCTAAGTTGCCCCATAGTGTCTACATCTGCAGGTTAGGTGAGCTAGCTATAGGATAAAACCCTCTGCAGGTGTTATAGGGATGTAGTAGGTTTGGGTGGGATGTGCTTCAGAGGACCACTGCAGATTTAATGGGGGTAAATTGGCCTCTATCTGCATGGTAGGGATTCTATGACATGGAGTTTGGGATGGAGAGGTAGCTGATGTGATGGGTTAGGGTTGTATCGATGAAGGGTCTCGGCCTGAAACGTCAGCTTTTGTGCTCCTAAGATGCTGCTTGGCCTGCTGTGTTCATCCAGCTTCACACTTTGTTATCTCGGATTCTCCAGCATCTGCAGTTCCCATTATCTCTGATCACAGTATTACAGTCTTATTGTGTACTTAAAATGATCCTTCCTGCTCCTTTTTATTGCAGAGAAAGTAAATTATAATGAATTAGTTTTGATGCCTTCAATGGTCCATTGGTTAGGCTGCTGAAGACCCAGAACAACAGGACCCACAGTTTCAAATAAGAACAGAAATTGCTGGACAAGCTCAATGGGTCTGGCAGCAGGTGAGGGGAGAAATCAGAGTTAACATTTCAGGTCTGGTGACTCTTCCTCAGAACTGACTGTAGCTAGGAAAAGGTTTTTCTGAATATTCTGAGGTGGCATGGTGGCTCAGTGGTTAGCACTACAGCCTCACAGCACGAGGGACCTGGGTTTGACTCCAGCCTCGGGTGACTGTGTGGAGGTTGCACATTCTCCCTGCGTCTGCATGGGTTTCCTCCGAGGGCTCCAGTTTCCTCCCACAGTCCAAAGATGTGTAGGCTAGGTGGATTGGCCATGCTAAATTGCCCTAGTGTTCGGGGGTGTGTGGGTTATAGGGGGATGGGTCTGGGTGGGATGCTCCAAGGGGCAGTGTGGACTTGTCAGTCTGAAGAGCCTGTTTCCACACTGTAGGGAATCTAATCTAAATATTTTCTGAAGATGGGGTGGTGGTGATGGGGTGGGGGGGGGGGGGGGGGAGTGGTGAGATTTGGGGGAAGGAGCAAATGCTAGATGGAAATGGAGCGCAGGATAACAAAAAGCAGTTGAGCAGCCAAAGGAATCAATAAATGTCATCCTGGGAGAATAAATAGCTGTTTATGAGGTCTGTTGGTGGTTGACAATGCGTTGGCTGTGGTAAGTGCCCATGTGATGACAAGGCCACGTGTGTGGGGGTGTGGGAAGGACATGGGAAAAGATACTGAAACCCTAAAATTGTTGAACTCAATATTGAGTCCTGAAGGCCACAGAGTCCCAAGTGGAAAATAAGGTGCTGGTTTTCCAGCTTTCACCAAGTTTTACTGCAGCACTGCTCAGACCTGAGACAGAGATGTTGGCCAGGGAATACAGTGGTGTGTTGAAATTGCAGGCAACAGAAAGCTCTAGGTCTTTTCTGCAGACAGAACGTAGGTACTCTGCAAGCAGTCACCCAATCTGCATTTGGTCTCCCCAGTGTAGGGGAACTCACATTGAGAGCAATGAATTCAATAAGATTGAGTGAAGTGCAGGTAAATTGCTGCTTCGCTTGGAAGGTGTGTCTGGGGCTTTGGATATTGAGGAGGGAAAAAGTAAATGTGAAGGTATAATTCCTTCTTGTGATTGCAAGGTAAGGTGCCACGGGGGTGGGGACAGGTGTTGGGAGTGGAGGCGGAGTGAACCATGGTATCCCAGAGGGAATGGCCCCTGCAGAAAGCTGACAAAGGAGGGGAGGGGAATATGTGCCTGGTTGTGACATCCCACTGGAGGTGGCAGAAATGGTGGCTAAAGATCCTTTGGATGTGGATGCTGGTTGGAATGGTAGGTGAGGACAAGGGGGAGCCTGTCTCTGTTGTGGAAGGGAAGAGAGATGGTGAGAGCTGAAATGCTGGAGATGGGTCAGACAAGACATAGGGCCTTATCAACCACAGTGCTGGGGAATCCTGGATTGAACAAGAAGGTGGGTATTTCACAGGCCCCCTTGTTTAAGTTGGCATCATTAGGAACAATGTGGCAGAGATGGGGAAACTGAGAGAATGAAATAGAGTAGACGCAAACAGCATGTGAAGACGTAAAGCCAAGGGAACAGTGGGAGTTGGTAGGTTTATAATGGTTATCAATAGCTAGCCTATCCCCACAAATGGAAACACAGTTGTCAAGGAAGGGAAGGAGGAGTCAGTGATGGACTAAGTGAAGGTGAGAGCTGGTGGAAACTAGAATCAAAATAGATACCCTTTACCAATTCCAGACAAGACAGCAAGCGGCACTGTATGATGGCATCAGTATACTGAAAAATAGTTGTGGGTTGGGGCCAGAAAAGGACAGGAACAAGGAATAATTGGGCCCCATGTGGATATCCGTGGTCACCCCTTTTCCCCTGAAGAAAATGGGAAGAGT